>NC_091330.1:2693208-2954859 GCF_038502225.1 Cherax quadricarinatus | reverse complement strand
GTCAGTTCCTCTCAGTATTTTATGTTATATCATCCCCTATCTCTCCTGTCCTCCATTGTCGTCAGGTCGATTTCCCTTAACCTCTCTTCGTAGGACATGCCCTTAGCTCCGGTACTAGTCTTGTTGTAAGCCTTTGCACTTTCTCTAATTTTCTTATGTGCTTGGCTAGGTGTGGGGTTCCAAACTGGTGCTGCATATTCCAATATAAGCCTGACATAGACGGTGTACAGGGTCCTGAATGATTCCTTACCGAAATGTCGGAATGCTATTTGTAGGTTTGCTAGGCGCCCATGTGCTACAGCAGTTATTTGGTTGGTGTTCATCTCAGGAGATATGCCTGGTGTTATACTCATCCCAAGATCCTTTTCCTTGAGTGAGGTTTGTAGTCTCTGGTTCCTTAGACTGTACTCCGTCTACAGTTTTCTTTGCCCTTCCCCAATTTTCATGACTGCACTTGGTGAGGTTGAACTCCAGGAGCCAGTTTCTGGACTAGGCTTGTAGCCTGTCCAGATCTCTTTGTAGTTCTGCCTGGTCCTCGTCCGATTGAATTATTCTCATCCGCTTCACATTATCTGCAAACAGGGACACTTCTAAGTCTATTTCTTCCGTCATGTCGTTCACATATACCAGAAACAGCACCGGTTGTAGGACTGACCCCTGTGGAACCCCGCTCGTCACAGGCGCCCACTCTGACACCTCGTCACGTACCATCACACGCTGTCTTCTCGACATATATTCCCTGCTCCATTGCAGTGCCTTCCCTGTTATACCTGTCTGGTCCTCCAGCTTATGCTTTAATCTCTTGTGTGGAACTGTGTTAGACGCCTTTCTCCCAGTCCAAGAAAATGCAATCTACCCACCCCTCTCTCTCTTGTCTTACTGCTGTCACTCTGTCATAGAACTCCAGTAGGTTTGTGACACAGGATTTCCCTTCCCTGAAACCATGCCGGTTGTCGTTGATAAGCACATTCCTTTCTAGGTGCTCCATCACTCTTCTGATAATCTTCTCCATGACTTTGCATACTATACATGTCATTGACACTGGTCTGTAGTCTAATGCTTCGTCTCTGTCTCCTTTTTTAAAAATTGGGACTACATTTGCTGTGTTCCATACCTCAGGTAGTCGCCCTGTTTCGATAGATGTGTTGAAGATTCTTGTTAGTGGCACACATAGCACATCTGCTTCCTCTCTCAGGATCCATTTAGAGATGTTATCAGGCCCCATCACCTTTGAGGTATCTAGCTTGCATAGCAGCCTCTTCACATCTTTCTCGGTTGTATGTATTGTGTCCAACACTTTATGGTGTGCCCCACATCTCTGTCTTTCTGGAGTCCCTTCTGTCTCGTCTGTGAACACTTTTTTTGAATCTCGTTTTGAGCTTCTCGAATATTCCTCGGTCGTTTCTTGTGATCTCCCCTCCTTCCTCAATCTGATTACCTGATCCTTGACTCTTGTTTTCCTCCTGATGTGGCTGTACAACAGTTTCCGGTCAGATTTGGCTTTCACTGCTATGTCATTTTCGTATTGTTGTTGGGCCTCCCTTTTTACCTGTGCATATTCATTTCTGGCTCTGCAACTGCTCTCCTTATCCTCCATTCTCTAGCATTCTCTGCACCTTTGAGTGAACCAAGGGCTCATCCTGGCCTTCTCGTTATTTTTGTTACCCTTGGGTACAAACCTCTCCTCAGCTTCCTTGCATATTGTTGTCACATATTCCATCATTTCATTTACTGACTTCCCTGCCAGTGCTCTGGCCAACTGAACCTCACACAGGAAATTCTTCATGCCTGTGTAGTCCCCTCTCTTGTCCTACTCTTCCTGCTTTCCTTTCCACTTGTAACCCTACTATGCATTCGAAGCTCAGAACCACGTGGTCACTGGACCCGAGGGGTCTTTCATATGTAATGTCCTCAATATCTGCACTATTCAAGGTGAATACTAGGTCCATTCTTGCTGGTTCATCCTCTCTCTCTCAGGTGGTATCTCTTATGTGTTGGTACACGAGGTTTTCCAGTACCACCTCCATCATCTTAGCCCTCCACGTTTCTGGGCCCCATTGACTCCAGGTTCTTTGAGTCAGTTTCTTTGTGATTGAAGTCACCCACGATCACGTGAGCTCTTCTGGCCACTTCAGCCAGTGTGTCAACCATCGCTCTGTTACTCTCATCATATTTCTGCCTTGGCCTCCTGCTACCATACCTTCAGTTTCATCTCCAGTACTGCATTCTGGGGGCTCAGTGGAAGTGGGGAACCTGGCAGTGTGCTGTGGAATTCTACAGCATAGTGTGGGATGAGGGCTGTAAGTGTGGATTGTGGCTTGTGTTGGGATAGTGTGTTGGCTGTGGGGTTCTGAGGGTGGTTCTGTGTGTGCTTGCAGTTGTTGCTCTGCCCGACTCTGGTTGTCCTCTGCTGACTCTGTCCTTGTCTCTCTTCCTAGCCCCTTTCGTTTTTGTGTCTTCTCCCTCAGCTGTTGTTGTTCTGGTCTTGTTCTATCACGGTCTAAGAACACCTTCTGTTATGTTGATGATTCCTCAGCCATGTTTTCTCTTGCAGGATCCTGTTCTGCACCATTTCTGTGTGTGTGTTTGTTACCATTTTATCCTAGGCACATGTCGATTAGACACGAGACCTGTTGTATATGCATGCGGGTATGTGTGTGTGTGTGTGTGTGTGTGTTAGGATCTAGGAAGGAATGACAAGTTCATCTTAAAATATACCCGTTGTGGTCAGATTCAAACTTGTGCTATACTTCACGTCGTGTGTTTGGCAGATGTAACTAGGTGGGGTGTCCAAGACCACTGTAAGTTAGACTTTATGCATAAGCTTCTTTCTCAGCCTCACTAAGTTACTGATGTGTGAGTTGTCTACTGCCATGTGTTTGAGCGGGTTACAAAATATTAGACTTGTATTATTTGACTCCATAAATGTTTATTTTGCGGCTGTTGCAAATTTTGACGCTGTGTTCTATATTTTTATATAGTGAATACTAGACCATAGTCTACTTACAGTGGATAGTGAGAACATTCAAGACAAGAGATGCTAAGCCAATAATCCTTTTTAAATCGTTTGTTCTCTCTAGACTGGAATACTGCTGTACATTAACATCCCCAGTCAATGCATGTGAAATTTCAGATTTAGAGAATGTACAGAGAACCTTTACTGCACATATAAGTTCCATCAGACACCTTAACTACTGGGAACGCCTCCAAGCACTTGTACTCACTGGAGTGCAGGCGATAGAGATGCATCATGATCTATAACTGGAAGATCCTGGAGGGACTTGTCCCTCATCTGCACACAGAAATCACTCGCTACGAAAGCAAAAGACCTGGCAGGCGATGCAACATACCCCCAGTGAAAAGTAGGAGCGCCATTGATACACTAAGAGAAAATACAATAAGTGTCCGGGGCCCAAGACTGTTCAACAGCCTCCCACCAGCCATAAGGAGCATTATCAATAGACCCCTGGTTGTCTTCAAGAGGGAGCTGGACAGATACCTAAAGTCAGTGCCGGATCATCCGGGGTGTGGTTCGTACGTTGAACTATGTGCGGCCAGCAGTAACAGCCTCGTTGATCAGGCCTTGATCCACCAGGAGGCCTGGTCATGGACCGGGCCGTAGGGACGTTGATCCCCGTAATACCCTCCAGGTAGGTAGACAATAGAATTGGTGATTATCACCCCCCACTTCCTGGTCCCAGACCTGGCTTACTGGTTAATGTCTTATTCACACTGTTGGTGCTAGCAGCAGGTGGTCCTACATAGGCACTACAGCCCAGCTGCCCAGGAGCTGACTGACGTAAGAACTTATCATTCTTTCTTTAAGACATTTAGGGCGACACAAAAAAGGTTGCTGGCCCACAAAGTTCTCTTGATGAGGTGTTATATATTCACAAAAATATTTATTTGACTGTACTATATTCGTAAGAGGTAATGGCCGCCACACTAACTCTTGAAGCAACAGTTACCAGTTGTGTCACATATTTCACTTCGTGTTGGAAATCAAGTTCGTGATTTTATATAGCTTGAAGAAAGTATTAGAATTAGATGCTTAATAAAGGTCTGTGCCCATCTAATGCATTTCTTGTTCATACTAAAATAAAATTGCTGACGTCAGACAGCAAAAACCAATCAAAGAGCTTTTCCTTCCTAGTCATACATAAATTAGAGATCGTCAGTAGGGCGGGAGGAAAACAGGGAGTGTCGCCGGCTTGAGGGAGGGAGGGAGGGAAGAAGGGAAGGCAGGTGGGAGGGATGGACGTTGTTTGGGTTTGATAGTAGGGGAGAGGTAGGAGGATCACTGCTTGTATAGTTAATTTAACATTAATGCTGAAGGTATAAAAGTGGTTGTAAGCAACAATATAAGCCATATTTATTATATGTTGATAGTTTGTGGTGGAAGTGTTGGCTGTAGGTAGTCATAACAAGACACCACAAGCCGCTCATCACCAGGTGTTTGATCAGACTTAACAAGTTTCCTCTTAAATTCCCCATATATTTGAATAGAGAATTTGGACAGTCATTAGCTACACAACTCAGTAGTAGTATTACGTAGTAATGTTTAGAATAGTACCTAGTAATAGTACAAAATAAGTATTGTTAGTACATTGTAAATAGTTCGTAGCAAGAAGAACTTTATGGAACTATGACGAGAGTGATCTTGATAAAATATTTACAAGTAAAAATACTCCAGACTTCAACCTAACCTCATTTTGCTGCTTCGGTCTCCTGATTCCCAGCGTTGCTTTCCTAATATTTCCTGCAGTTTTTCAAATTCCGTTTATTTTTGGTTAGGTCAAATAATCTTATAAAATGTATATTTAACCACAAATAAGCAAAATAACTAACGTAACGAGGTGACCGAAGACAACCAGGGAACGTTCTAATGTGAACTATTATCATTCGTGGTGTGAGAACAGGCAGAAAGGTCTGTTCACTAACAACTGTAATAATCTACACGAGTGAGAGATACGAGAGGAATTGAAAATATTTTGTGGACTGTCTGATGGGACGGAGTATACTACAAGCTCTAACACACAGTAGAGCGAAAAAATAGTGTGGAGGACTGGGGTATGTTAATGTCAGAGGATCTCACCTTCAAGGATCACAAAAGTGTTACTTTCACATCTGCAAGGAAAAATGATAGGTTGGATTATAAGGACTTTCAAAACAATGAATGTCATGCCAGTGATGATCGTTTTATATCACTTGTTCTCTCTAGGTTGGAATACTGCTGTACACCATATGTTCCATTCAAGGCAGGTGAAATCGCAGATCTAGAGAATGTAGAGAGAAGCTTTACTGCACATATAAGTTCAGTCAAGCACCTTAATAATTATACACAAGCAGGGATGTCATTGGCACAAGAAAACACTTAACATCTGAACTCACTTTACGTTACTATCTAGCGATCCATTTTTATTTATAAATGGCTAGTTGAATCTAGGTGAGGTAGGCCAGCGGATGCTTATCTACTTAATGGGTTATTAACTGATAGAGATCCTTGTCATAAGATACTTTCCTGTTCGCAAGGATCAAAACACCACCTCCATAATAGTTATCTCAGTTCACTGTTCTACCCTTGGCTGTTCATTCCAGACATCTCCTGCAGGCTCTCGTAGGTAGGCTACACACCGCGGCTCATTACGTACTGTTTAGAGGAACCCGTTCTGCTCTTCGTGAAGATAGTGGACTATTGGTTACTCTATAATTGAAAAATGTGATGTAAAGCCTGGGATCCATTGTACATGTTATCTCCTGGTGTATGCTGCTCCCATATTTTTCTTTCGGGGCATGTAAGGGCAACGTAAGGGCAGTACATGTTGGGGAAGTCGTCTTTTGACTTTTAGGAAAACATAAATAAGAAATTAGATAAAAAGGTAGGTAGATTTAATGGTCAAAATTAGTATCTTTATTAATTAAAATTAAAAGTAAAATATGGCCATATACAGGGACCTAAGAAAAGAGTGATAACTTAATATGCTATATAACAGTGAAAAGTGGTAATATTCTAAGCGATTTCTTGATCTCTGACATTATCTCAAATTATTCATTTATAACGTGAGAGAGCACGAGAGCATTTGGAATATAGCTAATTTTTACTCATCCTAATATACATTTGGCGAGTTTTGAGAGTTTTCATCCTTCAGCCTGACCCTGGGCTCACACGAGTATTAATTTCAATGTACAGATATGAAACCAGGCCATATAAGATGACTTTAGTTGTATTAATGTTATAACCCGGAAACGCAGTAACTCAAAATAACTTAATAAGCCTATGTGGCTTATTTCCGTTTGAGTCTTTGGTCCTCTTACCCAGAAGGTGACTCACTACAGTCGTCTAACAACCAGGTACTTGTATACTACTAGATGAACAAGGGCGGTGGGTGTGTTGCCACAGGTTTGAGTTGGGAATTTTGCGAGTCAATCACGTTGCCACTGAGCCACCAATAAGTAGGGTGAGGTCTGGACTGAAAAACGGCATTGCCAGCCAACATAGTTTAATAGACGGGCCCAGCAAACTCTCTCTTAAAAACAAAATCTAGTCCTCCTTGTATATTAAGATCTCATTAATGTTTTTCTAGGTGTCTAGTAGTTGTCTTGTTTCTTTCGACTTTTATATCTTTCTCGCAGTGCCTGTTGTTACCTGTAATCGATTCCTCGAATCACTTCCCTGCGGCCTGGTCCCAGAGGAGGCCGCCTCCTTGATAGCTTCATCAATAAGACTGTTGGTGCTAGTGTAAGCACCACAGCCCGGCTGATCACGAGCCTAGAGGGTGATATCCAGGCAGTATTAGGCATTGTCAGTGTATCTGACCTTAACATATTTAAAGAAATTAGCTTAAAAATTGTGCAATATTGCACCTCTCCACCTTTGCTTCGCTCCATCCCCATAGGCATCAGAAGTTGAAACGTAGGAGTATGTTGTCTTTGGCACCTCGTGTGGGTGTTTGTGTGTGATGATGAGTTTGCTATTATGGTATCTTACTCAGGTCGTTCTACTAGAATAGAAAAATAACGAAAACTAAAACTAGTATGTAACAGGTATGGATGTAGATATATCCGCTTTCTGCATGGCTGTATGTATGTTATGTTGTTGATGTTATATCGACAAGTTGGTGAATAAACCATATATGTGCATCAATTAAGTATCTTTATTGCCGAAACGTTTCGCCTACACAACAGGCGAAATGAAGGCTATTTTAAAAGACTAAGAGACTGAACACCTTATTATTCCCTCTCCAATTCTTCCTGTCTCCAGTACTAAAATCGCCTCTGCATTTGACTGAAGAAGTCTGCTGTGCAGGCTAAGCGTTTGAAGCAGTGAAGTTACCAAAATGTTGCACATCACTTGTCTTATTCATTACACCTGTTTGTGTTGAAGGGAGAGTTGAGGGGGGTTGACAAACTCCACCAGCATTACATCAAGTGATGCTACTTAGTTGACTATTCAGCAGAGCTACCATATTAAACAGCTTCCCTGGCTGGCTCTCCGGGAGACTAGTAAGTGTTTACATAAATATTTGGAGACTGGCTACAAGAAGAAGCGAGCAGCCACTTCTTGCTTGCTGGAAGCAGCAGCGGCAGCGGTTACCTTATGTCGGAAGGAGTTAACCGGCGGAGGAAAAAGAGCTA
This sequence comes from Cherax quadricarinatus, assembly GCF_038502225.1. NCBI lineage: Eukaryota > Metazoa > Arthropoda > Malacostraca > Decapoda > Parastacidae > Cherax > Cherax quadricarinatus. Next base: position 2,947,224 of record NC_091330.1, on the reverse strand, counting down.
GTGGATTAGTTTTTCATTCTCTCTCTCTCTCTCTCTCTCTCTCTCTCCCTCCCTCCCTCCCTCCCTCCCTCCCTCCCTCCCTCCCTCCCTCCCTCCCTCCCTCCCCTTTTTCTTACTCCTGTCTTTTGTCGTCAGTTTTTTTTTTTCTTACTGCTCTTCATTCTCTTTGCACTCTTTCCTGGGACATTTTTTTTAATTCATTCGTGCTTCATTACCTGAGACGGCATAGTAATGGAAACTCCATTTGTATGTTGGTAATGTGATAATGTAGACGACACTTGGTGAGGGGCCAACCTGGTGCCACTTGTTATCTAACGAAAATGCGTGAGTGTGGAATAAGTTTAATGTGTAAACCAAAATGCTTAGTGGTACTAGAGACCCGAGATTTACAGTAAGTGAGAGTAGCGTGAATATTGAGAAAGTTGTCGATTGAAACAGGCATTGTATGTAGTTTTGGAAAACTTATAATTTCATGCAAAAAAAAAAAAACATACACAACACGCACGTACACATGCGCGATGTATATATACCCATTCATTGGTATGCGTACGTATGTTGTTATAAGATGTTATTGGAGTGAGTAGTACTAGAGAGGAAGTGGAGTGTGGTGGTGACTACCAGGCATGGGTCTGAGCGATGCCAGCGGCTCCCTGAACGAAGGCCTCTGCCACGCTGCGTCTCCAGCTAATCCCAACGGCCGCTCATGTATGGCGGCGGAAAATTTGGTCGGAAAACAAGGCGACCTCACACGACCGGAAAATTGCCCCCGGCGCCCTGCTATCACGGAAAGATTTGTCTTAGGCTCCGAGTCGACGCCACTGCCACTGACGTCTACTCATGGTCCCCTGCAACCCCTGCCCCTCCACTACATGGTCCCCTGCAACCCTGCCCCTCCACTCCATGGTTCCCTGCAACCCTGCTATCCCTGCCCCTCCACTACATGGTTCCTGCAACCCTGCTACCCCTGCCCCTCCACTCCATGGTCCCCTGCAACCCCTGACCCTCCACTCCACTCATGGTCCCCTGCCACCCCTGCCCCTCCACTCCACTCATGGTCCCCTATAACCCTGACACCCCTGCCCCTCCACACTGGCAACCCCGCCACCCCTGCCCCTGTAAAGTTAAATATCCTAGTTTCTTTCTTTGCGACTCACCACTTTAGTTATTCCTGCAAGTGTAGTCACCAAGCACTGACATGACGCACCGCCTAGTCACCTAATCTTATGGTTGCTGTCACCACCCGCATGCTTAGTCCTGGTAGACACCACATACAGTATATAGACGATACAGAGCGCCTATACACTTTCCACTAATTTACTAGGCACACCAGACCTACTTTGATATAAGTGTAGACTCATAATCTACACTGACGTAGAACGGGGAGTAGGGAATGAACACTTTCTTTCATGTCATACTAATTTTTATTAACAAACTAATCACTAATTACAAGGACGGGACACTTCACATAAACAAAAAACATGTACACACGGGGACATTATGTAATGTCAAATGTGGGGAACACACAGCACGAAGAAATATACTCGTACACTCTACTTTCTTAGAGAGAGTCCGATAATGACCCAGATTGAATCAGTCTTCTAGTTAGTGAGTCAGCTCCCTAGTGAGCTGAGGGAGTTAGGTTCTGAATTCCCTTTCCCCAGTTCATTGAGTTTGTCACCTAGAATGCTTTTTATAATCTCCCAGATGTTGTGTCCCTTATGCCCAAGTCTGAGAGTTCATCTCTCACACCCTACCTCCCCCTGGACCAATCATAACTGTTCTCTGAACCTACCTCACACTGTCCTCACCTGAGGGCGGCACCTGGCGCCACAACAAAAGTTTCTTAAACCAACAGTGGTATCTTTGTTCTCGTCCCGTGACCTGACAGCTGCTTAAAGCACTCGCACTGGCGACCCAAGATATTATAACAGGTTCAAGTATATTGTTTTTAATCTGAGAGGAATAATAAAGGAAATAATGACATTCTAAAATTTGAAATTGGGATGCATATCATATCCCACATTATATCTGCATCTCTCGAATTGAATATTTCTGGGTAACAGGAAATTTTTAGTTAGACAATGTTTATTCCACCAAGTTAATTGGACCACTAATTACAGGAGGTTCATGCACTGGTAACCACAGAGAGGTAGGTATCAGAACACTACAAAACTAGTCGATTCAGTAAGTACCCAAGCACTCTTGAAACACTACCTGGGGGAATAATAACTCCAGCTCTCTGGGAACTTTTTATGAATGTTAATAAGCAGCAGTAATAAGTCACTTACCCTAGACAGTCTAATTGTTCCAGCAACTTCAGCCAGCACTCCTGTTAGATGCTGTCGAATATTATTCCCGTAGCTGCATGTTGGGGGAAACGGGTAGGGTTTTAGGGATATATGGTTTAACGTCTATGTACTTTCCTGTTACACAAGTTTACCTCACGTGAGAAAGGTCATACCTGGGTTGGAAGAAGTCGCGAGGTCTGGTCATGGGTCGGGCCGCGGGGGCGTTGACCCCCGGAACACCCTACAGGTATACTCCTAAAGGTATCACGACATTCTAGAGACCCGTCCTACATTCTCTAAGACATCTTGAACGGATTACTGCAGTATACCATATAAGGGAGGGAACTAGAAGGTTAGACTTAGCTTACATAACTTTGAGCTGTAACACCTCCGTGTCGTCTGGATGAAATATAAATGATTTAATTGACAATACATCGTCCGTTCCACGAGGGTGATTCATAGGGATGTCGGCTTTCCGTTCGTCATTTTAGGCACGTTTAGACGTTTAACCTATTTGCATTAAAGTTCGGAAGTCCTATCACGTACATTGGCAGATTATTTCTATATTGGTTCACTGCTACACACGCTGTTAGGCTGTCTGGTACACTTGTAGATCTGGTTCAACATCACCCGACTTGTCGCCATCAATTGTTAACAAAGATTCACTCGCAAACAGTTATTTAGCAATGTTCGTGGTTAACTATTGTACCAAAGTAGGCATCAATACTGGCAATGTATTGCACGATCAAGGGCCACGGGACTTTCGTTTCAACGCGTCGTAACCGCTGCCTAGTACTCTCCCTAATTACTATCGTAACATGATTATTTCACTACCACTAATGTTTAATTTGTCGTCTAAGGCTTAAGTGAGACCACAACTTGGAGTTAATACCGGCAGATGTCTCCGCCGAGGTTATTGCCACACATTAATGTTTCAGCGTTGCGTGACCACCTCGGTAATCACCTTTCTGCAAGTGACTCCCGCCTTGGGCTCTCCGGGCACCCAGAGCGAGGAAAAATGCATTGATTCATACTTCTTATGGGTTATCAGTAACGGCGGTAAATGGAGTAGAGACTTATGGGGTTGAACTTCGTAGAGGCACCAGCTTAGTGATCCGTAAGACTTCCCGAGGGACTAGTGGAGTAGCTGCTCCCTCATCTGCTTCACTATCACCAAGTATCTGGCTACAGTAAATCCCCTTCCCTTTACAATTATGACATAACGTAATCTAAAATCATAAATCTTTATTTACTGTATGCCCTCACTCTTTAAAAAAATACCTTTTTGGTGAGTCCTCAACCACATAATCCAGGATTTCCTGGTAAAATCTATTTAACATGGATTTCCCCGAATCAAGGTGATTGTAGCCGCTTCCATTACTCTCATTATTTTGGATCTCTCTCCTTTAATCAGGGAGATGTATTGTCTATTTTGTAGTAAAAGCCTAAACGATATTCATACACTCACACCCCCCTACACATATCATCCTGACGAAGAACTGAGGGAGCTTCTCGTCAGACTGACCTAAATATTTGCATTAATAATAACTCCCTTCCACGCATCTCCCATTCATTCTCGCAGCCAGACACTACAAGAAAAATATTCACTTGTCAGCACATTCCTGGGACAGAGTTCTTAATGACCTTGACCGTACCTGACCCACAGTATGCGTGATTCTTTTTTCTCATACCTTGACACTTTTCTCCCTTCACTCGTTACTCCCTCACACATCTTAACTCCCTTATTAATCGTCATTCCCTCACTCTTTATGAATTCCTCATTATTACTTACACCTCATGCATCTCACATCTTATGCTTCTTAATCTCATTTTTTCCTTAACCCTTTTTCATACCTCATTGTTTCAGTACTCTTCAGTATGGAGTTGATATTCCGATTGTACCCCTGGAACACTACCGCCGCCAAGATATGTTAAAGTCGCTCATATGCACCGAGTTGCTGAACGCCACAAATAATGTAGTCGAAGTTCTGGCAGTCAAGATCGAAAACCATAATTTAGTTGTTGTGCCTGTGTATACACCACCAGATACAACTTCACAGCAGTATTAGGACCAGCTGTCGGAGATTAAGCATTGTTTTGAAAAAACCAGCGCAAAATATTGTGTTGCTCTGTGACTTCAATTTGAGACAGATGGAAGAATGAAGCAAGAACTGGACTGAGTTTAGAGGAGCAGTCTCCCATACCAGAATTTTTAAATCTCTGCAATAAATTCGCCCTAATCCAGCAAATTACTGAACCGACCAGACTGAAAAACACCCCATACTTTATATTTCCAAATAACGAGGATTTGCTGTTCGACATAAGGGTGTCGAAGACTTCATTCTCAGACCACAACATAATTGTGGTTCAGACTCCATGCACAGTAGCCTGGGATAAAGAAATATGATCAGTCATGAGGACGAATTCAACAAATTCGCTCTCAACAAGATCAACTGGGACCTTTAAAAGATATGTTGGAAGGGCTGTAGGACCACCGCGAATCTACATTGGTTCCTCGGGAGGAACTAGTGCAGAATATTGAGCACAAACTGTATCATGTACAGTCCAGGAGACACAGAGGGAGCAAAACGAAATTAAAAGAAATCCCAAATACTTCTTCTCATATGGAAAATCTACATGCAGTATCGGTATCGGTATCCAGACCAGAGCTTTGGTGAGATGGGTAAGGAAGAAGGATGCAGTATAGGGCCTTTACTTAAACATGCTCACTGACAGTAAGGAAATGGGTGAAATACTGAAGTTAGAATAGGACCTGATGAGTGTTCAGTGAACCATTCATCAGTCTACAGACAGAATACCGTAACAAGTTTTTCATGAAACTAAAACACCGCCAACATCTCCACAATTTCTGATGTAGCCCTCGCCCAAGTTGACTTTGAAGAAGCTATCGGCAGCAGCACGCTCATGCATTCTGGTCCAGGCCAAGACTCGGGAAACTCAATATTCTTCAAAAAATTGCAAGAAACCACTATGTCGGGCCTTTAACATTCTGTGGAGAAGAAATCTGGGCACAGGTGTATTTCTACGGTCATTAAAAAACACTGATATTGCCCCACTTCACAAAGGTTGCAGTAAAGCAATCGTGAAGAAACTATAGATCAGTATCCCTAACTTCACACATCAAACTCAGCTGTCGCTTATTGTAAGAACACAATGAATCGAGGTTCAATAATAGCGAGGTGTCTATAAGACAGTGCCTCTCAAAGGAGTGCGACCGACATTAGCGGAGAATAGATTAAATGGAACGGGACTTTTCTGATATCACATGTATTAGGAAAGAACTAAACTGAAGAAAAACCTACCTGGTAGTAGCCTAGATAGTATATTGTTGTTGATTTATGGTCAGATGACCAGTATCAGCGGGTAGTCAAAAAGTTTGTATACTGCTGCTAAGTACATGTCACAGGACACTGATTAATTGATCATTTTCTCGGGCCGTCGTGATTGTACTTTGAAAAGTAAAGATGTTCTTCTTGTAGAATAGTCTCTGCTTGTGGAGTGTGAGACCTGTTTACAGACTCCGTGTCAGATGATCAGTGGGAATGTTAATAACATCTCCGTTTGCTTTTCAGCTGTTTGTTGAAACGATCGTTGCTTCAACCATATATGGTTACGTAACTGTCATTTCGACAATGTTAGGAATATCACTTGTAATTTACTTTAACAACCAAACTTGAGGAAAAAAAAGAACAGAAGCAGCAGCAACCGCAGCAGGTACAGTAATAGCGACAGTAGCAGTATCTGAAGCAGTAGCAACAGACAGTAGCAGCAACAAGAACAATTGCAACAACAGAAATAAAAGTAACAGCAACAGGAACCGTAATAGCAACAAAAGCAGCAGTAGGAACAACAGAAATAGTGGCAAATTATAGATAACCTAGGCAAGTCGAGGTATATTACAACTTTACATTCGTCACTGGAACTGACTAACAAGACAACATTAATATTTCCCAGCTGATGTTACGCAGTTTTTGTAACGATAACAGAATACCGCGGAAGCTCAGAAAAAGCAACTATATCAATGGCTATTATATCAACTAAAATAATAGAAAGTGACAGCAGTCGAAGAGGAGAAACAGAAAATGGGTAGTAGTAGTAGCAGTAGCATCAGTATTGCTGTTAGCAGGAAGTAATGAGAGCGACAGAACACCTAATCAGAATTAAAGTCAAAACTTGCAACAACATCGAGAGAAGGCACAGCAAGGAATTTTGGCCTCGGATATTGGACCTGGCTACGATAATAGAACCAGTCATGGGTATATACCACAAGGAAATCAAGCACATCATGAACCAACGTCACCATCCAACACTGAAGCAGCAGCAGCAGCAACAACAACAACACTGAAGCAGTAACAACAACACTGAAGCAGCAGCAGCAACAATGAAGCAGCAGCAGCAGCAACATTGGTACTTGACGGAGATGATTTAACAGTTGTAGGAACAATAGAACTAGGAAGACTGTTTTTGAGAACGGTTCCCTGTGCCATCACAAGGTTGCCCTCCCTTGGATCAAATCTGTTTACCTCCCATTCCCCAGGTCTGTATGGACCCAACGAGGTTGCACTTGCTCGTAAATATAATAATGACCTTACCATGCAACAGCAGGGGTCAGTAACAGTAGCATGAATCAGCAACATTAGCAGCAGAAGCACCAGCAGCAGTAACATCAACAGCAGTAGCAGGTAGGGCGAGCATCGGGCCACCAACCTCAACTACTGCAGGAGAGAAGCAGCGTCTTGGCTCTTGTCCCGCGGCGCCTCGTAAGGTCTTGAGGAAAACTTGGTGTCACGTGATTTTCCGCCTTGCTAATGAATTTGTCTCGTGTGACCCCGAGGCCGGATGGATGTGACGGCACCATTAAGTTCTCCTACTTTGATGTCTGGCGACCCCTGCCCCGATCCTGCAAGAATTCTATCTCAACTATTATCTAGGTACTTACATCGTGATATGAATGCTTATGAAACACACACTACCCTATCAATCCCTTAATCAAATTATTTACTGTAATAAAAATGATTTGTTAGATAAAATTTAATGGGTTTAAAAGTATGTTTCAGCTTGGATTTTTCTTTACTCAAGGTTAAGACATTTTGACTAGTTTGTAGTTGTGTATAATGCATAGGGAATGACTATGTGACTAGAGCATAGCAACGTATAACCTTTTATTTTAATTTCTCCTGTGTGAGATATAATCGGGTGTGGTGGGAGTGAGGGGGCGTGGCTGGCGTCCCGCGCACCTGCCCAGGTATTTTGGTGGGCGCAGGAGGTGGGTGGTGTCGTGACCCACCCACAGTGTTGGCGTGACCCACCCACAGTACCAACACCACCTTTCACTGCCGCCCACCACGCTAGTCCAGCCTCGGAGTGCAGTAGTGTCATGTTCGGCTTCCCTGGGTATGGTCGACTTGCTGAGGTGTACACGTTCAAACTGGAGGTGAGAATACACTTCCCTTACTGCAGTGACAGTACTCTTCACTTACCAAATAATGCAACGATAGTACCCTTCACTTGCCACATACTGCAACGACAGTACCCTTTACTTACCATTTTACTTATTGTATTGACAACGCCCTTCCATTACCACCTTACTGCAGTGAGAGCATTGTAGACTATCCTTAATGAAAACCCGAATCAGCAGGGTTTTGAGGGCTATGTGGGCCAGCGGGTCGCTAGCGCAAACAGTCTGGTTGACCAGGCCACCAAAAGGAAAGCCTGGCTTTAGGCCGAGCTGCGGGGGTGCAAGAACCCTCAAGCCCAATCACATGTAAGGCACAGGTAACCCCATGATCCAAAGCTCATTTTCTGCCAGCAGATATAATGATATTGTAGTCGATTTTGTGGATCACTGCCCCCACCGCCTGGACCACGCCTTCTGCCTGATGACTTAATCAGTTAGATTGTTGGTTCTGGCCGCATTCAAGCCAACGTAGGCGCTACAACCCCATTGATCAGGAACTTATTAAGTTGCTTCTTGAAAACAGCTAAGGGTCTGTTGGTAATTTCCTTGTGTATAAAGTGAGGCTGTTGAAAACTCTTGGTCCTCTTACACTTACTGAGTTGTCTCTTAGTTTATTTAAAATACTCCTGCTTTTCAATGGAGGTATTTTGTACCGACTGCCGAGCCTTTTGTTTTCATATTCGGTGATTTCGGTGTGCAAGTTCGGGACCAAACCCTCCAGAATTTTTCAAGTGTAAATTATAATAAATCTTGACTACGTTCCAGGAGGAGGATAGTTCAAAGGACTTGGATGTTTCCAAACCCAATAATTTAGGTTCTTTACTGAGTTTATACGGGCGGTGAATAATCTCTACATTCTCCAAATAAGTGATTTTGCCTGCCGTAAAGGAGCCATTAGTAAAGAACAATATTCTATGCTATAGAGAACAAGTAACCTAAACAAGTAACCTTGTTTTGAAGGTTCTAGTTATCCAGTCAATCATTTTTTCTTGCGGTTGTGATAACACTGTTGTGAGCCTTAAACGTAAGGTCTTCTGACATTATCAATCCAAAGTCTTTCACATTCCTCTTCTGTTCTATTAAGTGCCTTGAGTTTATATTCAGTTTTTAATTCGTTTTTTTCCTTTAGCGAAGTATTTGAAATTTGTTTTCACTGAACATCTGTGGCTCAGTGGAAGATTTTCTGTGTCCTCAGTGGATTCTGTTCATACAAATTCTAGTATCGTCTGCAAAGAATGATACAGTCTTATGATTTGTCACTGAGTCGGACATGAGAATAGGAAAGTTGGTACAAAGAAGTCTTTAGAGGAAACTAAGCCAATTTCTACGGGAGATGCTAAATCAGCTATATTATGAGGTGTTTATGGGCCTGCGGGCTGCAGTAGCAGTGTTTGGTCTCCAGATAGACAGGGAAATCTGGTCACTTTGGATTTCTGGAGCAGGACAACTTGTAAAACCAACCACAGGAAGCGAGGCCTGGCCATGGACTGGGCCTCGGGAGCGTTGGTTCCCTACACACCCTCCAGGTATGTACTCGAATAATGTTACCACCTAGCTCAAGCTACATCTATTAATCACACCCCTACAAGTACACTTATGGTCGAAGCCTACTTCAGGATTTCGTTAAATAAATTAATATATCTGTTAATGCAGCATCCGTACATCACTGATTGAGGGCTTTATGAGGTGCACGCGACAGCGGCGTGAGGGTTATTAATTTAGTGTCCATTTAGCGTGTGGTGCTGGGGTCGGCAGGGTCACACGTGATCTCGGCTCCTGTAGGGCATTGAGTAGGTTGTTGCTGCACTCTTGTCAACGGGAGACGCTGACCCCTCACACCTTCATAATGTTAACGCTGAGAAATGTGATGCAAGTATCAATAGTTTGTCAGTCATTGCAAGATGATCCACCCTAATGCTTGTGCTTCCGGTATGTTGCAGTCTTCTATGAACCAATAATTCCAGGAATCGAGCCCAGGTGCTGCTTGTGTATGTATGTTGTCTATTTGTCTTTTCAAATTCTGAGAGATTTGTTCTTATTTAAGATGTGTAACTCTTAAAGTGGGCAGTGGTAATGAACAAAAAAATATAGATCCCCAACTCTCCCGTGGTCGGGCGGTAACCTGGGAGGAGACGCCCACCTCGCCCATTGTGGCACCATTTATGGCAATAATGACATGGCAGTTTGAGAGTTCCGCCGCCACCCTTCGTAATGATACTCATTTCCCTTTACTTGAAGAACTTCACTTAAGGAGAAGAAAAGTTAGTCGGTGCTGGCTATGATTATATTCATATGGGAGGTGGGTGTACCTGTTACGAGTTGTTTTACCCACATTGTCGAGGCTGTTTGACACAAGGGTGTACTTTCCAAGTTTTACGCCCCTAGTTGTGTTTGAGGTGGGGGGGCTCAGTTTACAGTTCCTTGCTCCTCCTCTATACTAGTATCAACCAGCTAAGGGTAGAAGGGTCTCCTTAGAGACAAATGCCTCTTATTGGTGGTGAATGTGTATTGATCAGTTTACGTTGTACCTGGTAAGCCCTGTACCCTGTTAACACTTGCTTTGTCAGTATTTTACTCTGCCAACACATTTCCAAGAACAGTCCTCTCCGACCCCTTACCTGGCCAACCCACTTGACTGATCAACCCCTGCATTGATAGTGACGAAGCTAAGGAGGCGAGGCCAGGAGCCTAGTGTCAACCCCCGGAAACACAAATTGGTGAGTACACAATCGTTGACACGGTGTTAGCTCTCGCAATTTTTGCCTGGCTACATTAGTACACCCGACGCTTGTCCCTTGTACACCACAACCACTCAGCTTGTACTGTGTAATGTAAATGGTTTAGAACATTGACAAGTTGAAGAATGAGACACTTGTGCAACATTTGGGAATCTTTATTGAGGAAACGTTTCGCCAGCCAGTGACTTCTTCAGACCAAGACAAAGAACGGTGGAAGAAGAGGAGTATGAGGGAGTCCTCGCTGAGATGGATAGTGCAAATCGTTCTGGTGTAAAACACTACAGTTATGCACCAGACCTTATCTTATAAATTGCTTTTATCTGAGGACGGAGCAACATTTTAAGAATGCTAGAAGGGGCCAAGTCGTGGGTGTGAGAGGACAGACAGAAGGGGCTGGCCCTTGACTGTGGGTACTTGAAGGGTACCTCCGGGGGTCAATGCCTCCGCGGCTCGGTCTCAGACCAGGCCTCATGCTGGGTAAAGGCCTGATCAACCAGGTTAATATTGCTGACTTCACTCGGTACAACATACGAACCACACCCCGGCTGGTCAGGAAATGATTCGAGGAGCTTGAACTAATCAAACAGCGGGAGTATTTTTGGTAATGACTAACAGACAGAATGCAGGTTTATAAGCGAACCTGCAGTGGACCATTGTAAGTATACCTTTCACCAGTATACTTGATATTCCTATTTCCCATAATAGTTTATAGATAGCGTCATTATCTCCCACTCCCAGTAACTCTGGCGAAGTGTATTTCAACACTAATTGTATATTCCCCATACTTTCGTTATTCTTACCTCCATATAAGAAGTTGCTCGCTCAACACTACTCTAGGAACACTCACCCCAACTCCTACTCATTGCTTTTAACAATGTGTCATAACTTTTTGTCTCCCGGTTTAATTGCACTGGTATTATTGTCTTATTTTGCTTAATTGCTGTGGTTAGAGCATCATTTGCTGATTGTTGACAAAAACTGTGGCCGGAGGAGTTTCCAAAGGTGGTGAGAACGATGAAAGAGCTTAGCTCTGGTGAGAGCTACAAGAGAGGCTAACATGACTCTATTACATGTTATATTTTGTTTATGGTCGTTGTTTACCAAATATCCGCAGTTAAGAAGGAAATCTTCACGACGTTTCGGTCCCTAGTCAAGCCACTACTCGTGACTTGACAGTTGCCCATGATGGTACTAAGTTTCATCGTATGGTTCCTCTCCAAACTTCGGGTCTTTACCTGGAGTCTACCTGGAGGGTATTCCGGGGATAAACGCTCCCGCGGCCCGGTCCACGACCAGGCCTTCCGGTGGATCAGGGTCTGATCAACCAGGCTGCTACTGCTGGCCGCACGTAGTTCAACGTACGAACCACAACCCGGCTGATCCGGCACTGACTTTAAGTATCTTTAAGTATCTTGAAGGCAGCCATGGGCGTATTGGTAATTCCCCTTATGCTTTGTGGGAGGCTATTGAACAGTCTTGGATCCCGGACACTTATGGTGTTTTCTCTTAGTGTACCAATGGAGCCCCTACTTTTCATTGGGGGCATTTTGCACCGCCTGTCCAGTCTTTTATTTCGTAGGGAGTGATTTCTGTGTGCAGATTCGAAACCATTCCTTCTAGGATTTTCCAAATGTAGATTATATCTCTCGCGCCTGCGTTCCAGTAAGTACAAGTCAAGTGCTTCCAAGCGTTCCCAGTAGTTGAGGTGTCTGATAGAACTTATACGTGCAGTAAAGGTTCTCTGTACACACTCTAGATCTGCAATTTCACCTGCTTTGAACGGGGATGTTAATGTAAAGCAGTATTCCAAACTAGAGAGAACAAGTGATTTGAAAAGGTTCATCATTGGTTTCGCATCTCTTGCTTTGAACGTTCTTATTATCCATCTTATCATTTTGCAGTTGTGATCGTGGCACTGTTGTAATCCTTGAAAGTGAGATCCTCAGACATTACCACTCCCAGGTCCCTCACTTTATTTTTACTCTGTTGTATGATCAGAGTTTGTAGTATACTCAATTCTAGTTATTATCTCCTCCCGTTTTCCATAACGGAGTAGTTGGAATTTGTCTTTATTGAACATCATATTATTTAACGTTGCCCATTGGAAAACTTTGGTAAATTGTTCCAGTTATGGTATTGTGGCTTTTCATACTTCGTGATCTCCCTCTCTCTCTTGGATTGATAAAGCCCATTGTGGGCGAAATGTCGTTTTAAAGTTCCTTGTTTTATCACGGTCAAGTGTACATAAACACGACATTGTGTATTGAGGAGCGACTGGGCAGAACATCTCCCAAGTGCTGCTAGGAGATGCTTGTGTATTGAGGAGCGACTGGGCAGAACATCTCCCAAGTGCTGCTAGGAGGAGCATCTTCCAGGTGCTTCTTTTTTTTTGACGTTAATATCACGATCCAGTTGTCCTTGAAAACGGACGCTACCTGCCAATAATTATTACACGAACTTGCAGTATAATTGCTGTACAACACTTTAATTGATGATGGGTGGACGCCCGGGCAGCCCACCCCTGATGCTCACTATTATTATTATTATTATTATTATTATTATTATTATTATTATTATTCATGGTGAAGTAGTCAATCTATACGGGTCATATCCCGCTTCGGGAATGGAATGAAAATTTGGTCCAAAAAATAAGAGTGGTAGCTCTAATTCCTTGGATCAAGAGACCAACATCACTTAATCCAGGTAGCGACCATGAGGGAGGTGTAAGACCTCAACCCAAGTCTTGTTTTTGTTTTTCAGCCAAGTTCAGTTCTTCTGGTGCTAGATTCAGTTGATGACACCATGGGAGTTGTACAAGATTCAGTTGATGACACCATGGGAGTTGTACAAGATTCAGTTGATGACACCATGGGAGTTGTACAAGATTCAGTTGATGACACCATGGGAGTTGTACAAGATTCAGTTGATGACACCATGGGAGTTGTACAAGATTCAGTTGATGACACCATGGGAGTTGTACAAGATTCAGTTGATGACACCATGAGAGTTGTACAAGATTCAGTTGATGACAGCATGGGAGTTGTACAAGATTCAATTGATGACAGCATGGGAGTTGTACAAGATTCAGTTGATGACACCATGGGAGTTGTACAAGATTCAGTTGATGACAGCATGGGAGTTGTACAAGATTCAGTTGATGACAGCATGGGAGTTGTACAAGATTCAGTTGATGACAGCATGGGAGTTGTACAAGATTCAGTTGATGACACCATGAGAGTTGTACAAGATTCAGTTGATGACAGCATGGGAGTTGTACAAGATTCAGTTGATGACACCATGGGAGTTGTACAAGATTCAGTTGATGACAGCATGAGAGTTGTACAAGATTCAGTTGATGACAGCATGGGAGTTGTATAAGATTCGGTTGATGACACCATGGGAGTTGTACAAGATTCGGTTGATGACACCACGAGAGTTGTACAAGATTCGGTTGATGACAGCATGGGAGTTGTACAAGATTCGGTTGATGACAGCATGGGAGTTGTACAAGATTCGGTTGATGACAGCGTGGGAGTTGTACAAGATTCGGTTGACACCATGGGAGTTGCACAAGATTCAGTTGACAGCATGAGAGTTGTACAAGATTCGGTTGACACCGTGGGAGTTGCACAAGATTCAGTTGATGACAGCATGAGAGTTGTACAAGATTCGGTTGATGACACCATGAGAGTTATACAAGATTCGGTTGATAACACCGTGGGAGTTGTATAAGATTCGGTTGATGACACCATGGGAGTTGTACAAGATTCGGTTGATGACACCACGAGAGTTGTACAAGATTCAGTTGATGATACCATGGGAGTTGCACAAGATTCGGTTGATGACACCGTGGGAGTTGTACAAGTTTCAGTTGATGACAGCATGGGAGTTGTACAAGATTCGGTTGATGACACCACGAGAGTTGTACAAGATTCTGTTGATGACAGCATGGGAGTTGTACAGGATTCGGTTGATGACAGCATGGGAATTGTACAAGACTCGGTTGATGGCAGCATGGGAGTTGTACAAGATTCGGTTGATGACAGCATGGGAGTTGTACAAAATTTGGTTGATGACAGCATGGGAGTTGTACAAGATTTGGTTGATGACAGCATGGGAGTTGTACAAGATTTGGTTGATGACAGCATGGGAGTTGTACAAGATTTGGTTGATGACAGCATGGGAGTTGTACAAGATTTGGTTGATGGCAGCATGGGAGTTGTACAAGATTTGGTTGATGACAGCATGGGAGTTGTATGCCAACCGTTTTATTCGTTATTACCGATTGATTATACGAAAATATGAATAGGTTAACCTGATCTAACAAAAATTAATGTAAAATTTTTCAATCATTTTGAGCTGAAATCCTCTAAGGACAGTACGTCAAATAATGAACGCTCCAGTTAGTAAACACGTTGATGAGCATCTCCTCCATGAGGTCACACCAGCAACAAAGGCTGACTTTAGGAACTGTTCAGCAGAACATTGAACAGCGTGGGTTGTAGACAACCGTTGTAGTGTGCTAAGCTCTATTCTGCCTATGTTGGAATATTTTCTTTGAAACAGGACTTTACCTATCCTGTTTCTTTTATACTCCTTAATTCATATTAATTGTTTAACTTTAATTCCTAGCTCTACTAAGTCATCAGTATAGTTGCACTTGAAGCTTTGTTGAAGACTGCTTGATCTTCCGTACCTGTTGCTCGCTGTTATCTTTCTGTGTACTTGCTGCTCTGCTTGCACACTTTCTTCCTGGCCAAAGGAAGATGGCCGTAATCGAAACTGTCGTCAGGAGCTTTCACTGGTAGTGTTCCTTCTGCCTAACATACTCAGTATACTCGTACAGTATTTTACATTTTAATAAAAGACTTCACCAAGGTGGTGGTCTGGAGAAGATATAAAGAGCTTTGTTGAGTGGTAGAGTGCAACATTATCACCTGAGGCAAATTTTGGATTTGATGATAAACTTTGATTTTGATGAGACGCACTTATCACCTTTTCAGAATTCAGTTCTTGTAACTTTTTAGTTTAATTCCTCTAATTTGACAAACTTGTGACTTGTTTCTACTCTAGCAACCTGGTCTGAAGCCAGACTTATCTGGTGATAACTTCCTCTGCAGATCCTGGCTGATCAGACAAACTCCGCAGTAATTTGTCGTGTTTCCTCTTGAAAACCTTAAAAGCAATATTTCTTGCATTTGCTGAAGGTTGAAAATCTTGGATCACACATGGTGATTTTTTTTTTGGGGGGGGGGGCTATGGCACTGCAGCTTCTCGCGGGGTTTATACTAAACTTCCTCCCGCTTCTCTCATTCCACTAAGTTATGTCAGTGGGGATTTTGTGACCTAGCCTTAGAATATTTTTCATGTATAGATTATGAGTGCTTGGAGGCGGCCCGAATAGTTGCATGTTTTACAGAGCTTATGAGAGCAGTAAACACAGTCTGCTTATTTCCTGGCTAAGAAGAGATGTGGGGACACAGGAGTACTATAAAGAGGTTCCAGGTAAATTAAAAAATGCTTTCATTGACAACGCTTTCCTTGTTTTGAAGGTTCTCATAATCCACTTTTGGGACACAGAGGAGCCTCATTCTACTTATATTTCATAGAAATAACTGCTAGTCTCGGAGGCCAAGTAGTAGCAATAATAGTTAAAATTTGTCGTGAGTGTAACCGTAAAGTGATGCTGCTAGCCATTACTGTCACTGAAAATGATTTATTCAGGTATCGGATGTAGGGCCATTGATGGGTGGCCTTGCAGATCCTTAAGTGTTAGCGGCAATACTTTGGCAAAGTCCCTCACTCACTAACACCATCACCATTACTACCTCTTCTCGAGTGGCTAGTCATTATAATATCTTTTCTTGTGACTTTTACACTTTGATAAATAAAACTTACGGCAAACAGCGAGAAACGTGTGAATATAACTGGGAAGAGACGAAGGACAGTGACCAGAGCACAAGCCACCGTGACATATACCAGATGCCCATTTTCTATAAAGGGACGCAGATACGATAAAGAACGGGATCTACATAAACTCCCAAGAGGGACCGCTGTATCAGGGTTACTTTGTTTTTTATGGACACTTAACATCCTGCAGCTATGTGTCGAGGGTCTTAGCTACCTTATATGTTGATGTAAGCTGACTTGTGTTTGCTTTAAATGCGGTGGAGGAGGGATGTCGCTGAAGTGCTGCTGTGTCATTTGGGAAGGATGTGCATTTACAAGACTGAGTGTGACTTGTAAATGTGACTTGTCAAATGATCCGACTCGGAGCATTTACAAATCACAGGAATTGACTTAACAAATAAAATTATAATTCAAGGCTTTTCTAAATCTCTTGTAATATGTAATTTTTAAATTAAAACTGTAATATATAATGTATAATACAGCCTTGTAGGAGAGACCAGTGCTCTATAGAGATCCCTTAAGGCTGAAGCTTGAGCAGTATGGAAGCTAAAGTTTCGGCCTAAAAAGAACAAGAAGGCACAATACCGTGACTGGAACAAAGCACAAATAACCTGCACATGGGAGAGATAAGCTTAGCGAAGAGCTTGTGTATTTTTTGCATGCTGTTTCCTTATATTTCACCATGTGACTGATGAAGCAGTCTTACTGATTATAAAAAAATTTTGCCTACCATTTTCCCCATTTCTGTCTTGTTTCTTGATTGGCATTTACTGTAAAAGTAAAACTAGTGAATATTATATACTTAGGGAGTTGAATGGTTGTTTTGCGTATTATATCGCTTGTTTGCGATTTTTGCGTATTATATACCGT
The DNA here is from genome assembly GCF_038502225.1 of Cherax quadricarinatus. NCBI lineage: Eukaryota > Metazoa > Arthropoda > Malacostraca > Decapoda > Parastacidae > Cherax > Cherax quadricarinatus. Next base: position 2,929,939 of record NC_091330.1, on the reverse strand, counting down.
ATATATAATCTGGAGAGAGAGAGAGAGCCGTTCCCCTGAACGAATCTACAGCATTGCAATCTCATGATGTGTTGATTGCAGCATGAAAGGCCGCTATCATTCAACTGTCCCCTATGGTTATTTTGCATCTTTATCGCTCGTTCGCGATTATTGCATATAACGGTACACACACACACACACATACGTGGCGAGGTGTCCGAGTGGGCACCTGTGACCAGCGGGGTCCCACAGGGGTCAGTCCTAGGACCAGTGCTGTTTCTGGTATTTGTGAACGACATGATGGAAGGAATAGACTCTGAGGTGTCCCTGTTTGCAGATGACGTGAAGTTGATGAGAAGAATTCACTCGATCGAAGACCAGGCAAAACTACAAAGGGATCTGGACAGGCTGCAGACCTGGTCCAGCAATTGGCTCCTGGAGTTCAATCCCACCAAGTGCAAAGTCATGAAGATTGGGAAAGGGCAAAGAAGACCGCAGACGGAGTACAGTCTAGGGGGCCAGAGACTACAAACCTCACTCAAGGAAAAAGATCTTGGGGTGAGTATAACACCAGGCACATCTCCTGAAGCGCACATCAACCAAATAACTGCTGCAGCATATGGGCGCCTAGCAAACCTCAGAACAGCATTCCGACATCTTAATAAGGAATCGTTCAGGACCCTATACACCGTGTACGTTAGGCCCATATTGGAGTATGCGGCACCAGTTTGGAACCCACACCTAGCCAAGCACAAAGAAACTAGAGAAATTGCAAAGGTTTGCAACAAGACTAGTCTCAGAGCTAAGAGGTATGTCCTACGAGGAGAGGTTTTAAGGGAAATCAACCTGACGACACTGGACAGGAAAGATAGGGGGGACATGATAACGACATACAAAATACTGAGAGGAATTGACAAGGTGGACAAAGACAGGATGTTCCAGAGATTGGACACAGTAACAAGGGGACACAGTTGGAAGTTGAAGACACAGATGAATCACAGGGATGTTAGGAAGTATTTCTTCAGCCACAGAGTAGTCAGTAAGTGGAATAGTTTGGGAAGCAATGTAGTGGAGGCAGGATCCATACATAGCTTTAAGCAGAGGTATGATAAAGCTCATGGTTCAGGGAGAGTGACCTAGTAGCGATCAGTGAAGAGGCGGGGCCAGGAGCTCGGACTCGACCCCTGCAACCTCAACTAGGTGAGTACAACTAGGTGAATACACACACACACACACACACACACACACACACACACACACACACACACACACACACGCACACGCACACACGCACACACATATTCATTAATCACTGTGTTGCCAAAACTGGGCAAAGCAATTCAAACTATCTGACTGTTGCCACAGACTGGGCTTGATAATGTTAATAGTCTTTATAGAACAAAATGGTTACCATCTTCAAACCATCTAAGTGCATTTCCCTATTTTCAAGATCTTCCGGAGCTTACTACCCGGGTCAGACTCTAGTGCCCAACGTGGAGTGTGTGGAGAGGATAAAGACTGTGTGGTGCAGGCGCAGTCAACATGTATGTGGGAGGGAGGGAGGGTGTGTTGCTGAGGTGACGTGGCCCTATGTACTCTCCTTATTCAGCAGCTCCTGCATTAAAACTTTGTTCTCAGACGTCTTTTGTGCGAGTCGAGGACTTTTATTGAAATGCCGCGCACACGAAGAACGTCTCTCCCTACTTGTGTGACTGGAATTGATGTTTTGTGAATAACTTGTCAAAAGGTGGACTGCTAATGTTTACTCCTCTCTCTCTCTCTCTCTCTCTCTCTCTCTCTCTCTCTGTGTGTGTGTGTGTCTTCTCGCCATATGTACGTACGCACGCGCACACACACACACACACTCAGATGAGTCACAGGGATGTTAGGAAACAGTTCTTCAGTTAGAGTGGTCAGGAGGTGGAACAGTCTGACGAGCGATGTAGTGGAGGCAGGTACCATACATAGCTTTAAGACGAGGTATGATAAAGCTCATGGAACAGGGAGAGAGAGGACCTAGTAGCTTTCAGTGAAGAGGCGGGGCCAGGAGCTGAGTCTCGACCCCTGCAACTACAATTAGGTGAGCGCGCACACAGACACACACAATACGATCAAGTTCATGGAGCAGGAAGAGAGTGGACCTAATAGCGATCAGCGAAGAGGCTGGGCTAGGAGCAGTGAATCGACCCCTACAACCTCAAATAGTTAAGTACACACAAACAAAATGCGATCTCACTCGTACAGGTATATACGAAAGTAGTTACAGAGAATTATTCAGGACATTACGCATAACTTACAAAAGCCAGTCTTTCAGTATGTGGCGCCAACAAGGATTCTGCTATAAATTAACAAGAAAAAAATCCGTGTCGTGATAAGACTGGTACTGGAACTAAGAAGGTAAGGCTACGTAGGAGGACTAAAGGAACTAAAGCTCACAACCCTAGAAGAGTAGATAACCAGAGAGGCTATGACCATGACATAAAGAACAACAGGGGCAGGATAGATCAGGCTGGAGATGCAAGGAGCTGCGCTCCACTTGTGGTTGTTACCTTTACCGGCTGAAGATGCTTGTGAGCCACAGTTACTTTTCGTATTATACCTTCACTGCTAATGCCTTCATGCTGGGGAAGGGTTCTTGATCCGAGGGATTTGAGTTGGCCCTCCGCTTCTTCGGATCAAACCTGATTGCCTCCCATTTCAAAGTCGCTATATGATTACTTTTACCAGTCGCAGGACAGTAAGGGGAACTAGAATCAGTGAGAAGTTGGAAGACGTAAACTCCATACACAGTTTGAAGACTAAGTATGATAGACTCCCAGAGGTCGGGGATTAGTAAAGCCCGTGTTAGAATTTAAGAGGTTAAGTCAGAAGCTAAGGTGGACTCGTGTGAGTACAACTAGGCGAGTAGTATAATATGGTGAGTATAATCTATTCCATACATCTTTTACCTCTTCTCTTTTTCTCCCTTTCAGCTTGAGTTCTCCTCACCTTATCAATCCCTCTGCATCACCTTCCCCAACACTTCACTGCTTTGGAACAGAGGACACAGGTCTCGTATTTTTCATGAAAATACATGTCTCACATTGCAGTGTTTATCAATTTAATGAGTTCAACAACTGGGCATTTCGTGCCTGTCATGTTTTGTTTCTGAGGGGGGAGGGAGAAGCGGTGTTTCTCAATCTTGCCTACAATCTTGGAGTGTTTAGTGAAGTAGGGAATGAGATGTGTGTATCCATTGTCACACAAGACGGCACGACCTACTTATGACTAGTCAAACATTGCATCTGGTTGCCAAACATAGCATTAAGTTGCTGGTACTTAGGGTTGACTGTGGTAGCATGAGAGATGAACATGTGCGGAAATTCCCGTCTACTGTGAGATGTACATAAAATGTCGGAAACTTTTACTGCGGAAATTGTAGTCGTGTCATTTTAGTGGGGGACTTTTCAACCACGGTATTTAACTCGGGGCATTACAACGAGTATGTTTCCTGACACTGTTTACCCACGTTCGAATATCCGGAGGGGAAAGCAGCCGGAATGCCCTGATACTTGTTTTTCATCGAGACGTCGGAACTGACAGTTCGCGGAAAATTGGAAGTTGTAGGAGTGACAAATTTCTTTAGTGATAGAACATGTAACAGTGTAAGATTCACATGTATGACCTGGCACAACCCCGAGCATCCCCTCGAGAGAAGTTCCTTGATAACCTTGGATCGAAGCAAATGCTAGTCGGGAAATGCTCTGAGTGACGGAAATATCTTTAATGGTATTCTAAGCCAGATTGATGTTGCTAAAGTAATACAGGGTCATTATGATACTAGGTTAGATGCTACACGTATGATGTTACTCTTGTATATACCAGGCTGTGAAAATTATTAAAGAAATTAAAATGTCAACACGTAGTTGTGTGTAGAGGCAATATATTGCGTCAGAGGAGGTTGTTCCAGGGGTCAGCGGCCTGATACCTGGAGTCTACCTGAAGGGTGTTCGGGGGGTCAGCGGCCTGATACCTGGAGTCTACCTGAAGGGTGTTCGGGGGATCAGCGGCCTGATACCTGGAGTCTACCTGAAGGGTGTTCCGGGGGTCAGCGGCCTGATATCTGGAGTCTACCTGAAGGGTGTTCCGGGGGTCAGCGGCCTGATACCTGGAGTCTACCTGAAGGGTGTTCCGGGGGTCAGCGGCCTGATACCTGGAGTCTACCTGAAGGGTGTTCCAGGGGTCAATGGCCTGATACCCGGAATCTACCTGAAGGGTGTTCCGGGGGTCAGCGGCCTGATACCCGGAGTCTACCTGAAGGGTGTTCCAGGGGTCAGTGGCCTGATACCCGGAGTCTACCTGAAGGGTGTTCCGGGGGTCAGTGGCCTGATACCTGGAGTCTACCTGAAGGGTGTTCCAGGGGTCAGTGGCCTGATACCCGGAGTCTACCTGAAGGGTGTTCCGGGGGTCAGTGGCCTGATACCCGGAGTCTACCTGAAGGGTGTTCCGGGGGTCAGCGGCCTGATACCCGGAGTCTACCTGAAGGGTGTTCCGGGGGTCAACTCTCCCGCAACCTGGTTCATGTCCAGGGATACTAATAGTTCAGGGAAATATACCTCTTCCCTCCTCTCAGGAGCATCACCAGCCTGACCATTTCCTTACTTTAGTTATTTCTTATTTCTGGAAACTTCAATATAATAATGTTTACAGTACAAGGTTATAATTTTGCTACATTAAGACAAGGTTAAGTATTCATAATTATCAAGTGTATGCCTATTATCATGTTCATAATGAAAATATAGCTGAAATTTAAAACATCTGTCTGCAAAACTGTATAAACACAGTTTCAGACTGATGTTAATAAAACTTGCCTACTATTACGACTAAAAGTCAACTTGGTTAGTCGCTAAGTTGTTTGTGAGCTTAATTATCTTGGCAATCGATGCTCCTTAAATCTTAATACCTAACATAGCTGCAGTGTAATAACTTATACATTAAAAAATAGGCTAGCACGGTATGTCAGGTTATTAATTTACACAAGTTAACCCCCCCATCCCCCCAGTTAACTTCTTTGAAGTGAACGTGGAATATCGTATTGTACCTCCAGTTTGTTATAACTGTATACCTAAAACTTACATTAAAATAAACCCTTTATACTTGTATTTTTCCCCCTATATAACTAGTTTTATTTAGTATGTTTTATGTTTTCAGGTGAGTGTGTGAGAGAACTTGTCACCACAGAAAACGGATACAGTGAGTATGTTGCGTTTTCTTCTTCAACGTTCACTATGTACATTTTACATTACTATTCATTGCGATGTTTAGCCTCACATATATCATTTATAGAATTTTATAAAAATTATGCACTTTACAGTGTTATTTGTTGTCAGCTCTGTAAATATATGGTCAATTGGCTTATACATGAGAATTTTATTTATGGTTGAATAGTCAAATCAGGAATTTTGTGAAATAAATAGTTTTTCATTGTAATTCGAGTCGGTACAGTTAAAATGGAGAACTTAAATTGTGCAAACAAATCGCAATAGTCATCATGTCAAAATTCTTAGTATATATTCTCACATTTTACGATATCCTGCATATATTGCCTAAAATTATTCCTTTATAGGCTATATAATTGTTTAATAACTAAGCCTACAAGTTGTGGACGGGGTAGGTTCATGACCGTGGTGTGGTCATGCGAGGTCGTTGCCAAATTTACAGGGGTTTAGACAGCACGTTAATGCCTATGTTGTCCCGGTTTGTTTAATGCTGTTCGTTTTGATATTAACATGCAGTAGTGTAGTACATAATTGTGTATGTGACGTTGGTATATGTCATTTAGGAGGGGATGATTGTAGCTGTGTTGCAAGGTTTGTGAGAGGTGAGCGTGTTGCGAGAACCACCCGATGGTATCGTACCCAAGTTCATTGTTTAGTGTTGGTGTTCACTACCTCACGTCTCCCTGAGCTCCTCTCAACACTGCCTCTTCTGGCCTTAGTGTATTACAAACACTTCAAAAATTATCAGCTTGTACGTGGGTTATTGTTGGGTGCTTTTCAATAATGTTAGTTTTGTGTTATATTTTGCAAAATGAGAAAAAAATGTGGTTCGTGTAGAACATTACATTGTGGAATATTCAGTTTGATCGTCGACAGTCCAAGAAACTCAATCCTCCCAGACTGCTTGGTGCCCTTCTGCCCCCCACCACCCCCTCCTAGTCCCGCCACCTCCTCGACCCCCACTTTATTCCTCCCTTCTCTGTTGCAGTTATTTAATTCCAACTCTTGTCCACCTGCGTGAAATTTACAACCATAAGTACAGGAGAAACATTCTAAGAATTGAGCTCTTATCATCTATGAGATAGACAGGTTAGTTGGTGATGAAAAAGATGCAGTCACAAGAGTGCTTTGGTGTGCAACTTGGCACTCCTCCCCTCCTGCTGCTCCCCTCATCCCCACCTCGTCTCCCCCTCGCTGCCCCGCCTTGCTGGGGCACTCAACCAAGTGGTTTGCAGAGAGGAGTAGCCGGCGGCTACATGGATACTCCCTCACAGGAATCTAATAATCGCCCTCTACCATATTGGGTGGTACGGATACTGAGGCTTCGTACACTTGTTGCGTCATTTCTAATAGAGCAGCAACTTGTTGGTGACTCAGTTACTGCTGCTGCAGCGGCGGCAGCAGCAGCGCACTCCCTCCAAAGGGTGTTTTTTGATAGTCTAAACTGCGCAGCATGTTATGGTGTGATGTCTTCCCGCCCACCCCACCCGGTCCTGATGCCTTCCCGCCCACCCCCACCCAAACCTCATGCCTTCCCACCCATCCCATCCGACCGTCGCATCCTCCTCCTCATGGGTTCAAGAATCTTGCGACATACCAACAGATACTAGAAATATAGACTAGGAAAGTGCCTGATCAACCATTTTGTGATGGCTGTAGGACTATAGGCCGCTGGCAACAACAACCTAATTAGTTAGGTAGCCAGCGATGAAGCTTGGCCTTAGGCCGGACTTCGAGATTAAAATAACTCAAAGAACCAGTCACAGGTACGAGGGTAAATTGGTGGACTCCCAGGTGAACCAGTGGCTGGCAGGTTTATACACAACCTGACTGATCTGTCACATTTAACAATAGGGACAAGACTTGTGCCCGGAGCTATTATCCCATCAGTTTGACATCAGTATTAAGTAAACAAATGGAGACTGTTACAAGGACAAGGTGATTAATTTTCTGGTAAATAACAACCTATTATTTGAAAAGCAACATGGATTCCACAACAAAAGATCGTGCCTGATTTGCTTATTCGAATTTTTCATTTACATATAAAAATCCGGGATGAAAAGGGCTTATTAGATGTAGTATATCTAGATTTCCGGAAAACCTTCGACGAGCTACCCCCATAATGTAAATTTAATATTAGGATCGAATTAGAGACTGTTTCGTGCTGACTAGATAGCCAGGAAGATAACTGTATAGTTATTAAAACTTGCTCGTATGTACATTGTGATATAGCAAGTTAAATCGTTACTGTAGCGACGCTTCTTAGCAGATATAATACAAACACAATAAGTAGTTTTCCTTAATCCTTCAGACTAGTAGACGAAAAACCCGCTGACCTTAAACGAATTCTTTTTGTGGCCAGAATGGAGTTGACACCCACGATCGCGCATCTGTTTATATGAATGAAAATATATTGTGAACATAATACTCGGCAAGCAGCCCATCCTCACTCTACGTCTGATATGCTTGAAGATTTGAACGTTGCCTAGACTTGTCCACACACTGCGCTGCCGGGACAGTGAAGGAGAGAGAGTGGGAGAGGGAGAGAGACTATTTTTCTAATGGTAGGAGGTGTTTAGAAATTGGCGTTGAGAATCGCTAAGAAATAAGAGCGATGTACAATACGGATATGTTGATGTAATTGTGCAATCGCTGCAAGTTATTGTCTCAGAGCTGTGTGGTCAGCGCTTAGGCGAGTTCTACTCATTAAGCACAACCAGCGTCCAGAATTACCTGATGACCACTTGATCAATCAAGTTAGTGCTGCCCACGGTCCTCAAGACTAAAAACACGAACAAATACCTCAGTAAAATTTTGGTCTTACCAGTGTAATGAAAAATGGGAACCTCTATGTACGAGAGCGCTAACCCGCGTCAGCTTAGTGGCATTTCCTCAGCTTTTTCCAAGTACCACGATGAAAGATTACTTAATCCAGTAGCCCTAGTAAGCTATACCGAACAAATTCGATAATCGTAGTTGGTTACACTGAACAAATCCAATAGTCGTAGTAGGCTAAACCCAACATATCCACAGTCGTAGTTGGCTACACCGAACAAATCCAATACTCGTAATGGGCTACACTGAACTTATCTAGTAGTCATAGTAGACTACATCGAAGAAATCTTTCGGGCACAAGAACCATGTATTGCCTTGGTATGAAATCTCAGAATATCTTTTGTACTCTGACAGACGCTTTACACATGTGTCAGGTCCGTCTTAGAATAAAAAAAAACACCAGCACCCGCTTGAAAAACCATACCCGAAGGACACCTGTTCAGAGTTTAATAAGGTCTAAAGGTTTGCTACCAGTGGTATGCACTAACGGAACTAAACCTAATGATACTGGAAGGAGAGGAAGACTAGGGAAAGGCACGATTACAACATACAAGATACTAAAGAAATTTGTCAAGTGGTTTGAAAAAGACTAAAAAATTTGAGAACCACGAACAAAGGGACATAAATTGAAGCTAAAAACATAGATGAGTCACAGGGACGTTAAGAATTCATTTTCAGACTCGGAGGTTAAGTGGAATGAACTGCTTGTGGACGTTGTAACGACAGACTCCACCAGACAGTTTTAAGAATAGGAGTGAAAAGGTGAGTGGACAGTGCTTAGAAGCTGTCTGTTGTAGTGTTCATTATGAGGTCTCATGGTTCTACTTGGCTAGAAAAAAATCGCCACTTGTTAATTACTGTGATTGTGAGTGTAACTGGCGCAGAGGGCACTCATACTCACATTCTTCTTTTTCTCGGGGTAAATATTGTCTTTGTTTATACCATGTTGTCAGTAGTGGCTGTTTATGGTGGGCGAAAAGTGCAGATAGAACAGTTGCTTCGACAGTGGTGGCAGAAGGGTTGAGTGTTGTCAGTGATTGTACTTGCAGTGTGATGTGTTGTGGTGCTAGCAATGTGGTGTGTTGTCAGTGGTGCTAGCAGTGTGGTGTGTTGTCAGTGGTGGCAGCAGAGGTGTCCAGGATAAGAGATAAGTGGATGTAGCGTGCTATCAGGTCGTTGACGCCGACTACCACCGCTGCCCGCACACTCTCACCTTCCTATTTACTGCAATTGGCTGCGATTGCAGGCGTCCATTGGTGGCCAGACGAGGAGGGCGGAGCACGATCCTTTGCCCTCCTGTAGGACACTCCATCTGTAGGACACTTCTGTAAGACACCCCTCTTGTAGGGCACCCTTCTTGTTTGACACTCCTGTAGGACACCCCACTCTTACTGCAGGTCATTCCTTCATCAAAACACCTCTCCTGCAGGTCACGCCATTTTCCACTCCTGCAGGAGTCTTCCCGTAGGACACCCATCCCTCCACTCATGCTGGAAACTTCTTCCTCCACTTCTGCAGGACACCCATCCTGCAGGACACTCCACCCCTCCTCCAGGGTCACCCACTTACCACTCCTCCAGGATCATCCACACTCCACCCTTCCTCCAGTGACACATCCCACACCCCTCCAGAAACCCCCTCCACTCCTCTAGAGAGAGACTACCCCTCCTAGAGGGACACCCTTCCCTTCCGCAAGAACACCCTCCCCTTCTCCCCTCCTGCTGGGACACCCTCCCATTCTCCCCTCCTGCTGGGACACCCTCCCCTTCTCTCCTCCTGCTGGGACACCCTCCCCTTCTCCCCTCAAGCGATACCCTCCCTATATCCCTCCTCCAGGGACACAACTCCACAAGGGATACTCTCCACTGCAGGGGCACCCTTTCTTCAGCGATACCTTGCACCCCTCCTCCAGGGACACTCCACTCTTCCTTCCCCTCAAAGAAGGTTCCTTGATGTTGGTGAGGGGCTCTTGATCTAGGGAACTGGATCTGTGATCCGGTTCCCTGAATTAAGCCTGAATACCTTCCACATCCCCACTCATAGGCGCTGCATAATCCTACGGGTTTAGCGCTCTCCCTTGATTATAATAATCCACTCTTCCTTCAGGGACACCTCCACTCTTCCCCCAAAGACACCTTCCACACTTCCCCCAGAAATACCCTCCACCTCTCCCCTCCAGGGACACTCTCCACTCTTCCTCCAGGTACACGCCCCACCTCTCCTCCAGGAGAGACACTTCATCCTTCCTCCAAGGGTGAAGAAGCAGGTTCATAACAAGAAGTACAAAATAGCGCTTTAGCATGTGGTGTTACTGGCTCGGATGATGCTTCTGAAGACGGTCTTGGGACAGTTCTAGAAATCATTGGCAGTGGCGCTGATTCTGGTGCTGGTGCAGATGTAGAAACTGCGCTAGTTGGTAATCCAGCCTCTACAAATTCCAGCCAACAGACAGGAGAATTGTGTAAATTCTGTCCCTGGGGTATCTGTAAGAATGGAATATCTGGAAACACGAATGAGACGTGCAGTTTTGACCATCCAAAAAAATGCCGTGACCTCCTGACCAATAGTGTGTATCAATCCACTTCTAATTTTTTTCGCCCTGAAATGTCTTGTACATCAATCCATGGAAAACAATTCTACAACACAAGCTGCTTTGCGTACTCTTTGAAAGGTCCCAGAAAGTACAGATCCTACAAACCTTGGGAAGCCATAGTAGTTAAAACTATTCTATTCAGTAGTTGTAACGAGATTTTTTTTAGTGTCAGGAGGCAGAGAAAAAGGCCAAACAATTATAAAAATATTCCACCACTTCAGAGCCTTGTTGGATTGGAAGCACAGTCAGTTGCTCCCACTTCATCATTTATATTTGGAAATATACAGGGCCTTAAGCTATACACCAGCAGCAAAATATATTTTATTAGTTTACCTCTTGCCGAGTCGAATGGCGAGATTTGCAGCTTTCACAGAGACCCACACAAAAGGCCACTTGGACAACATGTGTATATGAGGGTATAAAATATTTAGATGCTAGGTCTGAGTTATTAAACACCACAAATGATGTTGATGCCACGGACTTCAAATGCTGTCAGGTCAGCAGAATTTAAACTGCTTTGACGCCCCCGTTGCGAGGGCGCAGTCAGACATGTACCCTCAGGCAGCTAGGACATCAGACTACAGGCTGGGCTTCCTACTTATATATTTCCAATATATTCTGTATAACCGTCTCAGTGAGTTTTCATTCACCATCATTCCACTTAAGAACCCTTCACGACATTGGTAGTATAGATTGAGAACCAAAACGTAGTCATTGTGGTTGTATAAAAGCCTCCAAATGCAGCTTCTCAACAGTTCAAGAGACAACGATTGAAAATTAATTACTTTCTGGAAAATCTTTCAATCCCAGTCCCAAATATTTTGTTGCTTGGTGATCTCAATATAAGACAATTAAAATGGAAGACTGGCATATAATGTTATAGCTGGGACAATTCCAGTAGGCAGCTCAAAAAAAAAAAAACTTATACAAATGAGCTGTTGAATCTCTGATAAATTCGTACATTAGAGAGAGACGCTCCCTCTACAGGTGAAAACACAGAATCACGGAGCTTCTCAAGGGAGGCTAGAACATCTGAAATGTTGAAAGATGCATCAACTAGGGAAATATATTAATCTCAAGTAAAATCAATCATACAGGATCCAGGAGAGACAGGAGCTAAAAGAAATGAATGAAATTTAAAGAAATCCAAAATATTTCTTCTAATATGCCAGATCCAAGGCAAAAAGCGCAACCGGCGTCTGGCCCTTGCATAAACAAGATGGGACTTTCACTGATGAGTGAAATACTAAGTCTCAATATGACTCTGCGTTAAGCGAGCCATTAATCAGACTAAAGGTCGACTATCTGAACTATTCTTTTATGAACTAGATTCAAAACCTTGTAAATATCTCTTAGAACTTCTGACATGTTTGAATTTGAGTTTATTAAGAAGTATCCTAGGTTAAATCTACATAATGTTTAAAGCATACATCGGTATGTTTTAGAGACCTTAGTTATGTGCCCAAAGCTTAAAACTCACTGTTCTTATTTAATTACTTTAACACTGGTCAAGTTTACTCAGAAATGTTGGACTGATTTGGGACTGTGTAGGTCCCAGTTTGCTTTTTCTTATGGGAAAAATTTGGAAAATTGAGATACTGCTTTTGACGCGACAATTTAAGTGTTGCATTAGATTAGCTTCAACACTGTAACTTGATAATGCAACTTATGAGTAGCTTCAAGCTTAATGTGTTGGCGAATTTTAGTATAACAACATTTTCCTTCTCTTTGGAAGGTCTGAAATAGATATATATGTCCTAATTTACTATTTTTCTTAAATAAATTTGGATAATTTCCTTAAGATGACTTTTGTATGTTTCTTCTGATTCACTTCCAGTCTTCAAAATTATTAACTGCAATACACACTTATGCCTTACACTTCACTATTTCATACATAGCAGCATATGTATAGAGAACCTAGGATTACCCAAAAAAAGTCCAAGTGACTTATTTCCAGTGGTGTGTATCGTAGACAAGTTGGTGTAGTGACATTTACTGACAACACGATAAACTCTCCCAGAAAATATATGTAATACTGGCCGAAGAATGCTGAATAAGCAGTTGACTAGACAGTCAAGGTCACTAAGCCATTCAGTCGGCATTGTCAACGAGTCAGCCTACTGCCAAACACAACCTGATAAATTGATTGAGGCAACCAGTCAAGTAGCCATATAGGCGAAGGCTAGTCCAGAGAGCCTATTAGTTGTGTGTTAGTCGTGAATTAAGGTAATCATCGCTGAAGTAGTGTGTCATCGTTACAGGTAGGCAAGCAAGGCAGCAGGCAAGCAGGGCGGCAGGCAAGCAAGGCAGGCGCTAGGGCAGGGATGGGGGGCAGCCATACATGATTAGTGTGAGGGTGTGTTTCGTTAAGGCCCACCTTATTAGCCACTTCCAGGCTGGTTCACAACTCGTGTGGCACGTTAATACCCAGGCAATAAAGTGGCTGGGGCAGGAGGGAGGTGCCCGTACCCGCCGCCAGGACACGCCCTTTGCTCAGCCCAGGTCCTGCTCTTCCTCTCCTGCTGCCAATTTGGTTATCTTCCCATCAAATTCTTATCGCATCTGCTTTCGTCAACTATGATCCCTCTCGGGTGTGAATATTTCACCAGTGTGCCGGCCAACTCTGCGTTAGTCACTTTCCTTAAAGCACCTCCCAAGGAGCTCGTCAGCTTCAATCAATTGCTAAGGCAGTTTACTGATCAAGTAGAAATTTCTCGCCTGTTAGAAAATATTACAAGTTCTTCCGGTCCAAGTCTGACTAAAATGCCGTAAGTTTCATTCTATGTGCGGGTTATGTGTGAAATTTTTTAAGTAAGTTAGGTACACTGATGGTTGCCACTTCGTTAGATAGTGATTATAGGAGCCATCTTGAGTGGGACATAAGAATTGAGAGTTGCACTTTTGTATTACAAACTGAACTGTCAGCCATTCCTAATGACCTTAAAATTAACCTACAACATTGAGCTTGACTCCCTAATCATTACTGATTCTTTGTCTTCGCTAAATTCATTTGACTTCCTTGATGACTTAAACATGGTTGTTGAAGAAGCCAGGTGTAGATGTTAAAAAATAAGATAGAAAAATATAAAATTTTGATGGATTTCTTCTGGCAGTAATTTCTGAATGAGTGTGAAAGGGAAACCTGATTTTTTTTTTTTTTTGCGCTCTGGCAGGAATCTTGATTTTTTTCTTTGTCTCGTGAACACGTAATATGACAAATAAATTTTACAACCTTCTACTCACATTCATTATACACATACCTGTACTGTCTTATGTGGCTCTTAACGGTTCTTAATGCTGTGATATTTTCTTTCTAACCTAAAAGACCGGGTGTGAGGCCGGATTGTGGGGAAGATATTCCCGAGAACTACTACACTTACTAAAGCTTAATAAATTAGTTAACGAAAATGCTTCGAAAGAAGTTGGACATAACTTGGCGTGTGTATTAAGCATTGTGATGTCAAAAAATAAAAATAATAATGAATTTTAATATCTTAGGAATGCAATAAGAAGCCTGAGAAGAACTATAACTTATTATAGCATGAAAGTAAATAAAACATACGGAACAACTTGCAGTGTAAACAGCCTGATGGTTGCTGTGGAAGCAAGGCTTGGACATAGTTACAAGTATATATCTGAAGTTTCCTGCGTTGGTCTATTTATTGAGGAATATAGACATACAGTATAGTAATTTATGCAAGTCAAAGTTTGTTAATGTAAATGAAATACAGTACCAGAAATTTTGAGCAAGTATCCTAAATGTGCTTATAATAACAGATATAAAAATGACAGTGTGCAAATATAGTAATATATAAAAAAAGGCACAATACCGTGACTGGAACGAAACACAAATACTGAAACGTCGTCGTAAGCTCCTCTCTTCTATGTGCGGGTTATTTGTGTACAGTAATATGTACCCTCCTCTTAGTCTTTTAGGGTCTAGTTTCACGGACTTTGTATGTTGTACAACCGTCTGCAAGATAGATGTGTTGTGTAAAATTAACCATCCATTATTGGCAAAATCTAAATCTAAAGTTTCCTTACTTCAGCACCTCGTGTGGTAAAGTTTTAAACTGAAGAAATCTGGGCAGTTCCATATTCAGTCAAGATCTTTATTGTGTCGCAACCATATTTATATCTTTTGGTCAAAAGAAGGTTGAACCCTCAATAATGCCTCATAATGCTTTATTATTTGTCCATCTATGCGTATGGTATCATTTACTATGGTATTTATAACTTCTACCTTCTACACTGTTTCCCACTATATTATTTTTTGTATGTATATTAGGGCACACCTTTCATGCCTTCATCAATGCACAGATTTTAAATGTAGAGACTTTTGCTGTATACTAGAACATCGTTGTAGTCGAAGCTCTATTCTGTATTCTGCTATCCTGGTAACACTTCCTACTAAATTGCGTCGTCCCTAATACAATGATGGTACTATCTCTGACAGAGGCGCATCGTCTTCACTTAGAGTATATACATTTATAACACAGATGAAGGTAACATCCGTATCGTTTACATCTCTGACGGTGTCTACCTCAGTTTATGCTTTAACACATTTCCCGCCTCTGTATGGCTATTAATCCAATCCACGGAACGGCCTTGTTCAGGTGGCATCACCATTGAAGTCTAGACTTTGAAGGTATCCCAGCCGAAAGTACAATCTCCTTCGCCGCTTAGCACTATGTATGAGTTATGCAATAATGTGTGCGATCGTTCGTCTGGATATGTATGTGTGGGCCGAGTTCGACTCATCGCTCCTGATCACGTCTCTTAATTAAATACTATCGACCAGCTTTAATGATTTGTGGCTTGTAGAATCTGGTATCAGTGAAGCCGATCGATAGTAGTTAAGAGTCAGGGTCAGAAGGTACGAATCAAACCCTGCAAACATAACTAGATGTGTTAATGTCTTAGTGTGAGTATTCACGTGTGTGTATATAGTAAAACACTGTCATCTTTTCGGTATATAAAAGGCAAAATGCCGAGGGCCTTCCTTTAGTAGTGATGTCGGGTGATTGCAGGTGGTGTGTGTGCGTGTGCTTGTGTGTGTGTGTGTGTGTGTGTGTGTGGATCGTTGTTTATTGTTCTGTGCTCACAATTGGTTTCAAGGCGAACCAGATATCCAAGCTAGAATATAGACACAAGTCATTTACTGCCCACATACACTCAAACAGGGTGCGTACACGGAAGAACTCAGAAGAAGTACTGGATATAAAGCACAAGAGTACCATTACATATAACGAAAAGAACATGTAAGACTTATTTAGAGAACACATTGAGGCAAATGTCTCGAAGGACAGAAAATGATAGTGGATAATGAGAACTTTCAAAAATGAGAAATGATGATATTCAAATCTCTCTTGTTTAGAAAGCTGTTCTGTGTTGACTGCTCCCTTCAAGGCAAGAGAGATTTCAGGGGCGGAAGAGATACAGAAATCGTTTACTGTCCGCATGGAACCAATAAAGCTCCATGCGGACAGTAAACTAGAAATGCCATATGTACTTAAAAGTACTATGTGGAGCGATGATACCTACCATATATACATGGGAGACACTTTAGGCCTGGTCCAAAATGTATACACTACCGTAACAATGTACTGAAGTGTAAGATATAGGAGTAAGTGTACAATGGACCTGAGTACCTTGAGCAACGAAGCTTTTCAAAGTGGCAACCTCTGACTTCTGTTTACTTCTGTTTGCTGCTGCTGCTGCATTTTATTAAGAAGTTAAATATCCATCTGCTCACTTTACCAGGTATTCCTTTTGCACACATTTTGTGAGCTAATACACCGCTGTCTCACTTGTCGAGGCTTTTTCTAAATCTTTATTGTTGGTAGGGTGTTGCACAGTCTGGTCGGTGAATTTATTGCAGAGTCTTAATAATTCTGTCATGTGAGACTGTTCCTCAAAATTAACTCGAGGGACTCTTATTATTACAGTCTTTGCTGCGTACTTCCATATGAGGTGCATCAAATTGAAATCGCCAAGGAGCAGGATATTTGGGGCTATTTGATAGGTATTCAAGACAATGCTCGGTCTCCAGTAACTGGCCGTTAAACTGCTGTGAGGTTGTTTCTGGTGGTTAAGCACAACAACTAGGTTTGGTTTTCGATTGCCTAAACTTCGGAGCTCAAGACCGTTCAACTGCCTCCCACCAGGCATAAAGGGAATTACTATTAAACCCCTGGCTGCCTTCAAGAGGGAGTTGGACAGATACCTAAAGTCAGTGCCCGATCAGCCGGGCTGTGGTTCATACGTTGAAGTACGTGCAGCCAGCAGTAACAGCCTGATTGATCAGGCCTTGATCCACCAGCACCGGGAGCCCAATTTAAGGACTGGGCAGCGGGGGCGTTGACCCCCGAAACACCCTCCAGGTAGACTAACTATTTTTACTCTTCTCATGTAATCGGTAAACTGTTAAAATTACTTCAAGTCAGAGCACTCGAAATGGATTTTTAAAAAAGAGATGAAAGACATCTTGTAAACTATCAACTTTATAAGGTAAATAATCGGTCAGAGACCTAATATTGCAGTAAAATAACACGGGTAGAATAAACTCGATGACAAGCATTGATGGCATCATCACAGTGAAAACTGTCAATATCAGAGGTTCACACCTCTTCAGCCTTCTACTAGCAGGTATAAGAAATATTTCCCTAACAAATGTAGATGTCTTTAAGAGGAAATCAGACAGTTAAGGTATCCAGTCAGCTGGGTTGTGAAGCTTCACCGACCAGCTGGTCACCAGGGAAGACTGGCCTCAGGCCGGACGTAAAGAGTAGGAAAAACTTGGAAACCTGTCACAAGATGTGCCAGTGCAGATAGTTATATGCGGCCGTTGTGATGATGCTGATGCCTATGTGACGTGGCATGAAAGAGTACACACACAAGGATCACACTGGCATTTCCGCTAGTTCTTTTGCGCCGCCGCCGCCACCCCAATCCCCTCCACCGTCACTCCCACCCCCCACCGCTTCCCCCCTCCCCCATCAAACTCATTACCCCACTAGCCTCCCTCATTAATGCTCGTTCAGTTGGTGTTATCAAAAATAGTATAATTTCATTCATTGGTTTGTGTCAGTGACTTTGTGTAGTGTTATTTAACAGTTGTTTGTGTAGTGTTATTTAACAGTTGTTTGTGTAATGTTTAACAGTTGTTTATGTAGTGTTCTTAACAGTTGTTTATTTCGTCATCTGGTTATTTGAACGTCGTTGATGTAATTTGTTGGCGGATGTTGCGGGCTGGTGGTTTGGTTGACCAGGCTGTCACGAGTGAAGTCTGGCCTTATACCGTTCTCCCTGCAAGGGGGGGGGAGGGGGTCTTGATGCTAGTGAAGGTCTCTTGGTTCAAGGAATTGGAGATACCCTCTCCATGAATGAAAATTACTTGCAATTTCCCAGGTAGCTGTATAACCCCTACAGCTTTGGATGTTCCCCGTGATTATTATCAAACCGTACTTGGTTGGCAGAAAAATGTCGTGAAACCTGTCACAAGTATGCTATATGTGATTATTTTAGAAAAGATACCGGAGGGCCTATTTTCAAACTTACATTCTTCCATAACCACATACTGAAGTGGGTGATTTGGGAAGCAGTGTTGCCCCGTGGCCTGGTGGCATAACTCACGCTTCACACGGTGAGCATCCGGGTTCGATTCCCGGCGAAGGGGTGGAAACATTGGACGTGTTTCCTTACACCGGTTGTTTATGTTCACCCATCAGTAAAATGGGTACCTGGGTGTTAGTCGACTGGTGTGGGTCGCATCCTGGGACAAAACTGACCTAATTTGCCCGAAACGCTCTGCATAACAAGTGGCTTTCTATATAGTAGCATGTCATTGATGGCAGCTAGGTCTGTATACCTTGTACATGTACTTTCAGTAAATAAAGATATATTAAAATAGACCCAGTGAAAAGGAGGGGCGTTGTGGGCCAAGACTATTCAATCTGCTATCAACAGAAATCAGAAATATTGCCGGAACAGGTGTAGAAGTCATCAAGAGGAAGCCGAGTCGCTACCTCCGCTAAGTGCCAGATCAATCAGGCTGTAATGGATACATGGTTCAGCGGGATACAAGCAGCAACAAGCTGGTTGACCCAACAGCCATCACAAAAGTCTGACCCCAGACTCGACTGCGAGAGTAGGAAAGCTCTCGAAGCCGGTCATAGGCATATGACAGCATCCAGGAGCCGTGGAGTCTGAAGTGCTTTTGTCCACAAAAGTTGTATATTCCAAGGGTTTATTTACAAGTGACTGTCGTCAAGACCACTCCAATAAGTGGGCTCCTTAATTTTGTCTAAAACTCGAACACCTCAAGTGTTTATTTTCGTAAGTGTGTCTGCTTGTCCTCTTTTGTCAAGTGGTTGCTCTGGTTTGTTCTAACAAGTCATTGCTGTGTGTGTTTGTTTTTATAAGGCTCTTAGTTAACACACCCTTTTAAACAAGCCTTCGTTGTATCTGTTTAAACAGACCTTTGTCTGACTTGTTAAGAAAGTATTTCTTTTAAACAAGCCCTTGTTTATCTTGTTTTAAGCAAACCTTTGTGTATCTCTGTTAAACAAGCCTATGTTTGTCTCTTTTTCAACAAGCCTTCATTATATCCTTTGAAGAACTGTTAAAATTACCTAAAGTCAAAGCACTCGAAATGGGTTTTTTAAAAAGGAGACGAGAGACATCTTGTAAACTATCAAGCCTATGTTTGTCTCTTTGTCAACAAGCCTTCGTTATATCCTTTAAAAGTGGCCTTAATAAATCTTGTCCAGAAATCGTCGACACCTCGTGCAGGATCGAGCCTGCACGAGCTCGTCTTTATTTATGACCAGATTGAAGAGGTCGTCTTTATTTCTGACCAAATGGAAGGGGTCGTCCTTATTTACCTGGAGGTTGTTCAGGCCTCCCGATGGGTCAGGGCCTGATCAATCAGGCTGCTACTGCTGGTCGCATGCAATCGAACATACGACCCACAGCCCGGGTGATCGGGTACTGACTGTAGGTATTGTCCAGTTGCCTCTTGAAGGCAGCCAGGGTTGTATTGGTAATTTTCCTTATGCATGGTGGGAGGCTGTTGAACAAGCTTGAGCCTCAGACACTTATTGTGTTTTCTCATAGCGGCCCTACTTTTCATTGGGGATATGTTGCATTGTCTGTCTAGTCCTTTGCTTTATTAGGGGAGGGATTTGTGTGTGCAGATTAGGGACCAGTTCCTCTAGGATCTTCCAGGTGTAGATTATGATGTATCTTTTTCGCCGGCGTTCCAGGGAATACAGGTCAAGAATCTCTAAATGTTCCGAGTAATTAAGAGCTTGACTGAACCTATATGTGCAGTAAACGTTCTCTCTACGTTCTCTAGATCTGAGATTTCATCTGCCTTGAATGGGGCTGCTAGTATACAGCAGTATTCCAACCTAGAGAGAAGTGACTTTAGGGATCATCATTGGCTTGGCATCCCTTATTTTTCATTATCCATCCTATCATTTTCCTCGCAGACGTGATAGTGGCACTGTTGTGGTCCTTGAAGGTAAGATTCTCTGACATTAATATTCCCAAATCCTTAACGTTACTTTTTTCGAACAGATAGAAGAGGTCGTCCTTTTTTCTGACCAGATGAGAGAGGTCGTCCTTATTTCTGGGCAGAGTTTGTTGATCATATAATCGTTGGCACTCAGTGTTCGAGACATCAACAAGCTGCCTTTCACAACTCTGCGTTTTTAATGGCCCTTTTTTTTTTTCATTCATCTTTGCGAGGGTGATGGAGAGCCAGGGTCGAGTTACTGCTGGGTGGTGTGAATCAGCGCTTGTGTGGAGGCTCGGCCTTGAGGAAGTGTTGTCCACCATGCTGCTGATGGCGTGGGGGTGTGGTGTTGATGTGTGTTGATGATGGGTGGGGGGGTCCTGCTGGCTTATGGTGGGGGGGGCAGCAGCTGGTACTTCTTCATTCTCTGGGTTGTAAGTGGAGCGAACTAGAGACTCCAGGCGAAGTGTAGTCAAACATCGTACACATCTTCAAGAGTAAGGGTGATCAGGGCCTGGAGACAATCAGGAAGGGTTCCACCACAAACAACGTTATCGTGGTTCTCACCACTGCCGCTACTATCATCCTTATCGCAGTCAACACTAGTTCTGTCGCTATTAGCTACCCCTCCACTGCCACTGGTCTGGCCACCACCATCACAACTAGTGTCGCCACCATCAGCTGTCACCACCACCACTAGTCTTGCCACTACCAACTACCACGACCGTTAGTCTTACCACCAGTAGTCTTGCCACCACCACCAGCACCATTAGTCTTACCACTCCCAGCTACCACCACCATTAGTCTTGCCACTACCACTACAACTAGTCTTGCCACTACCAGCTACCACCACTAGTCTTGCCTCTACTACCTACCACCACCACCTGTCTTGTTTCTACCAGCTACCACCACCACTTATCACAATCTTTCTGCTACTACCACTACGAATCTGCTACTTGACCACCATACTCCCTTAGCATATACTCCCTCAGTATATACTCCCTCGTGCGTAGGGAGGGACTACAAAATTTACGCTTAAAAGTGTGTATGAATGTTTCGTTATGCATCACATACTCCTGGTGTGGGAGGTTTTCACCTCATGCCCATCCTGTGGGTGGTCAGTTACCCCAGCAGCAACAACCTGGTTGACCAGGCAAACACCAGACGAACCTGGCCCAAGGCCGGGCACTGGGAGTGGAAAAACTCTCGGAACTCATGAAAGGTTGTGATCAGTAGTCGAAAAATTACAGAGGCACATATTGAGTCTAGAGATTGGGTTTAATTTCATTAATTCCGCATCAAATGTGCCACTGAGAAAGTCTAAAAGAAAATGAGATATAGAAAGAGAGCATAGAAGAATGTATAGACGAAGAAAGACGGTTATTGAATCGCTTAGAAACGTGAATATGTCGCAATGAAGGGAAGATAATGTTAAGCTGTCGTACCAGACACGAGTACAAAAGAACAACAAAAAAGTCATCCAGGATATTACAGGAAACCCCCAAATATTTCTATCACATATGCAAAATCAAGTTAAAAACTGCTGAAGAATTGGGCCATCACAGGAGGTTCCTGCACCGAGGAAGAAAAGAAATGAGTAATATTCGAAAATACCAACATGAATCACTTTACAGCAATCCACTAAACGAAAATAAGGTTGTGATGTAGTTTTTCCATTACCTCTGAAGGCGACACTGACATAATCGTCAATTCTGTGAAAATTTGTAAAGAACTGCAAAATACTATTAACACAAGCACTCCTTTGGAGAAAAAGCTTAGAACTAGGTGAGATACCAAAAACCTTATGTTACCGGTATGTTAATTAGGATACCATGATTTAGTGTCAGGTCATGGGAATGTGATGGCCGAGTCATTATAGGTCAGCGACACTGACCTGTACGAGTTCATACCCCAGCACCGTCCGTAGGCAGCTGGTGTTTCTGTAACTCTTCCGAGCCGTAGATATGAGAGTTGATAGATTTTATGCACTGTAAGCTAGCACCAAGCAAGCCAGTAACCCAGTCAGTGGTAAGCCACCTCTGTTACGAGGTTGTTTGTTGCTATATTTAGTTCTCTAAGTACTTCGTCGTCTCAGGATGTCCCTGTCTACGAGAAACAAAGCCATCCCCGGTATCCTTGTTCTAAGCCACTGGCTTAAGCCAGTTCTAGCAGGCTGTGGTCAACACCTCTGCTGTCAAGGTTTACGTGGCTTCAGTTGGGTTGCATTATCCCAGTAAGCCAGTTTGAGTTGTGGGTTATTGGGTACACAAGTTCCCAGGGTGTAGCTTGTCACTCAAGCACACAGGCATGTGCTGACGTCACACACACACACACACACACACACACACACACACACACACACACACACACACACACACACACACACACACACACACACACACACACACACACACACACACACACACAGGGGTCAGTCCTAGGACCGGTGCTGTTTCTGGTATTTATGAACGACTTGACGGAAGGAATAGACTCAGAAGTGTCCCTGTTTGCGGATGACGTGAAGTTGATGAGAAGAATTCAATCGGACGAGGACCAGGCAGAACTACAAAGGGATCTGGACAGGCTGCAGGCCTGGTCCAGCAACTGGCTCCTGGAGTTCAACCCCACCAAGTGCAAGGTCATGAAGATTGGGGAAGGGCAAAGAAGACCGCAGACGAAGTACAGTCTACGGGGCCAGAGACTACAAACCTCACTCAAGGAAAAGGATTTTGGGGTGAGTACAACACCGGCCACATCTCCTAAGATGCACATCAACCAAATAACTGCTGTAGCATAAGGGCGCCTAGCAAACCTATGAGCAGCATTCCGACATCTCGATAAGGAATTGTTTAGCACCCTGCACACCGTGTACGTTAGGCCTATATTGGAGTATGCAGCACCAATTTGGAACCCACACCTAGCCAAGCACGTAAGGAAATTAGAGAAAGTGCAAAGGTTTGCAACAAGACTAATCCCTGAGTTAAGGGGCATGTCCTACAAGAAGAGGTTAAGGGAAATCAACCTGACAGCACTGGAGGACAGGAGAGATAACGATTTATTAAATGCTGAGAAGAATCGACAAGGTGGACAGAGACATTACACAGATAACCCGCACATAGAAGAGAGGAGCTTACGACGACGTTTCGGTCCGACTTGGTCCGACTTGGACTTTGTAAATGGTCCAAGTCGGACTGAAACGTCGTCGTAAGCTCCTCTCTTCTATGTGCGGGTTATTTGTGTACTGTTCCAGTCACGGTATTGTGCCTTTTTTTGTTATTTATGGACAGACAAGATGTTCCAGAGATGGGATACAGCAACAAGGGGTCACAATTGGAAGTTGAAGACTCGGATGAATCATAGGGATGTTAGGAAGTATTTCTTCAGTCACAGAGTTGTCAGGAAGTGGAATAGTCTGGGAAGTGATGTAGTGGAGGCAGGATCCATACATAGCTTTAAGAAAAGGTATGATAAAGTTCATGGAGCAGGAAGAGTGACCTAGTGGCGGCCAGGGAAGAGGCGGGGCCAGGAGCTATGAATTGATCCCTGCAACCACAACTAGGTGAGTACACCATACCTCCCTTCCACACCAGCTTCTCACCTCTATGAGCCAAATTCTCTGCCCTCTGAATCAGGTGAAGAACCAAGTGGATACTTCTTTTCACACACTGCGATAAGCCTTGTACTCTGGGATCTTCTAAACCGCTGCTTATCTACTAGAAGTTGCAAGATGGCCACTGCTCAGGAAATACTGGAGGCAGATTAAAATAAATCCAGTGAAAAGCATAGGAGCCGAGGACACAAGAAGAGAATATTGTGCCAACATCCGTGGGCCCAGACTATTTAACATTCTTCTCGAAAATATCAGAAGCACTGAGCAAGTGCATCCACCAAGTGTCGGATCAACCAGGCTGTGATGTATATATGAGTCAATGGGCCACCATCAGCAGCAAACAGCCTGGGTGACCAGGAAAGCACCAGATGAGCCCTGCCTAGGGTCAGGCTGTGGGAGTAGGAAAGCTCTCAAAACCAGTCAAATGAATTAAAAAGCTAAGGTAACTCAGTAAGTGTAAGGGGACCAAGATTTTTCAATGTCCTCGCTTCATACATAAAGGAAATTGCCAACACATCCATAGTTATGTTCTTGCTGGGGAACTCTGTAATTTTCTTTACACACTTCCCAGTCAGCTAGGATGTCGTGCTTACGATGCAGTGTGTGCCACGAGCACTAACAATCTTGACTGTCCAGGGCTGCCATTCAAATGGCCTGGTTTGAGACAGGACCGCGGGTGCGATGATTTCTGGAATCATCAAGTAGATGACCATCATTGTCATTTTAACACCAGTGTCCACACCACCACCATATTCATCCCAGCCATTACTACTGTCAGTAATGTCATTATTTTCTATAAGCCTTGTGTAATAAATGTAACCCGTATGACGGTTCGTTGATGTGTATCCTCTGGCCCCTACATGTTTCCCTACACCTCTAGGTGAGAGTTCATCATTAGTAGTAGGACCTTGGCTTGGCAGACGAAGATATTACTATATATTAAACCTCAACCAGAGCAACAACATCTCTCCTTCCGGTCCCCCACACTCCCCCCTCTCTGCCCACAACGAGAGGAGTAATAGGATTCTTAAGAGATTACAAAATTTCCAGTCGGCAGGAAAGTTATAACAAACAACCTGGATAAGAATAACATTCACACAAACTTGTTAAAATACCCACCAACCTTTCTATTTTTATTAATTCTTTGTAAAACATAAGAATCACTAGTTAAACTATATACTTTATACCATTTGTGACGGGGGTGAGGGTGACAATATGTACGTTGGGTTACCACCAACATCCTTCAACATAACTCTTGTAAATTGTGTGCAACACCCACACTGTGATGCAGACTTTATAAAGTTCAGTCAGACCAAGTTAGTCGTTCAAAGAAGATTTAGGTCCGTGTAAAGCAGTGGTTCCCAAACTGGGGGTAAATTACCCCCTGGGGGTAATTTAACCATTTTTGGGGGGTAATGGAGGGGTGACAGAAAAAAAGTTATGAATTCTGAAAATCAAGAAAACAATGCGGTACCCGGTATGAGGATTATTGTTAACTTTGTCTTAGTATATAAAGTTGTAAAGTAAACCTATTATAAGTAAGTAATAAAGTTAAACCAAATAACAATAAACATCAAAAACTAATATACAGTATTAGAAAAGAAATATATAGCTAAGTGTGTGGAAACCCAAAAGTATTTTGACAAGTATGCTTCAGGACAAAAGTCACTCAGTAGCCCAGATCGACCTCTCCAGTACGCGTCACTCACTTCCTGAGGCTCCCTCTATTTCACACTGTCAGTTTATCTGTGAGCATCAGCCGAGGTAGACATAAGCTGGTAAGTATGTGTACTGCCCTGTGCAGTATATAGTTAGTATTTACCCACTGTTACTGTGAATTTGTAGCTATTATTAATTTTATATATAATGTATGTGTGGTTCTTACGTTTTCAATGGTTTTGCTAGGATTAGCAGAGTATGCGAGGCTGTATACGTTCACGTTTAGCCATATATATCAATAATAACAACATTTTGTGAAAGGGGTAACATGCTTTATATGGCATGTTAAATTGGGTAACAAGCTGAAAAAGTTTGGGAACCACTGCAGTAGTGGGATGGAATCTGAATTCTTGGAGCTGTAACTGTGAGTGATGGAAGAGTGTAGGGGCCAGTGTACACACCTACCAATAGTCATATTGGTTGTTACATTTATAAAACATGGCCAATAGACACTGTTGACAATACTATCTCTACCACACTCACCACCACAATCATCCATCACCAATACTAAGCACTTAGACCTCTTACTACCCACACCACCACCACCACCACTTAACACGCACATCAACAACATAATTATCACCACCATCATCACCACCGCCACCCGTCATATCATCACTTGTTCAATCATCACTACCACAGCCAGCACCATCCCATCACTACAGGCATCTTCTAAGGACCAAGAGCTCAGACATGACATGTTATATCATGCAATTTCCTGCGATTGATATGTCCGACTTTTTGTGGGATTTTTTCTTATTAAGGTGTGTTGGGAAGGCAATATTTAGTGATGTGTTGAGTATGGCAGAGGAGTATAGAGCAGTGTGATGTATTGTGTGACAGAGGAAGATAAAGCAGTGTGAAGTGTGGCAGGGGAAGATAAAGCAGTGTGAAGTGTGGCAGAGGAAGATAAAGCAGTGTGAAGTGTGGCAGGGGAAGATAAAGCAGTGTGAAGTGTGGCAGAGGAAGATAAAGCAGTGTGAAGTGTGGCAGGGGAAGATAAAGCAGTGTGAAGTGTGGCAGGGGAAGATAAAGCAGTGTGAAGTGTGGCAGGGGAAGATAAAGCAGTGTGAAGTGTGGCAGGGGAAGATAAAGCAGTGTGAAGTGTGGCAGGGGAAGATAAAGCAGTGTGAAGTGTGGCAGAGGAAGATAAAGCAGTGTGAAGTGTGGCAGGGGAAGATAAAGCAGTGTGAAGTGTGGCAGGGGAAGATAAAGCAGTGTGAAGTGTGGCAGGGGAAGATAAAGCAGTGTGAAGTGTGGCAGAGGAAGATAAAGCAGTGTGAAGTGTGGCAGGGGAAGATAAAGCAGTGTGAAGTGTGGCAGGGGAAGATAAAGCAGTGTGAAGTGTGGCAGGGGAAGATAAAGCAGTGTGAAGTGTGGCAGGGGAAGATAAAGCAGTGTGAAGTGTGGCAGAGGAAGATAAAGCAGTGTGAAGTGTGGCAGGGGAAGATAAAGCAGTGTGAAGTGTGGCAGAGGAAGATAAAGCAGTGTGATGTGTGGCAGAGAAAGATAAAGCAGTGTGAAGTGTGGCAGAGGAAGATAAAGCAGTGTGAAGTGTGGCAGAGGAAGATAAAGCAGTGTGAAGTGTGGCAGGGGAAGATAAAGCAGTGTGAAGTGTGGCAGGGGAAGATAAAGCAGTGTGAAGTGTGGCAGAGGAAGATAAAGCAGTGTGAAGTGTGGCAGGGGAAGATAAAGCAGTGTGATGTGTGGCAGAGGAAGATAAAGCAGTGTGATGTGTGGCAGAGAAAGATAAAGCAGTGTGAAGTGTGGCAGAGGAAGATAAAGCAGTGTGAAGTGTGGCAGAGGAAGATAAAGCAGTGTGAAGTGTGGCAGGGGAAGATAAAGCAGTGTGATGTGTGGCAGAGGAAGATAAAGCAGTGTGATGTGTGGCAGAGAAAGATAAAGCAGTGTGATGTGTGGCAGAGGAAGATAAAGCAGTGTGAAGTGTGGCAGGGGAAGATAAAGCAGTGTGATGTGTGGCAGAGGAAGATAAAGCAGTGTGATGTGTGGCAGAGAAAGATAAAGCAGTGTGATGTGTGGCAGAGGAAGATAAAGCAGTGTGATGTGTGGCAGAGGAAGATAAAGCAATGTGATGTATTGTGTGGCAGAGGAAGATAGTGCGATGTATATTGTGTGGCAGAGGAAGATAGTGCGATGTATATTGTGTGGCAGAGGAAGATAGTGTGATGTATATTGTGTGGCAGAGGAAGACAGAGAAGTGGTCGAGTGTGGTAGGGAAAGCCAGACTTTGAAAAAGTGGATGGAGAGAGTGGCTTATGTGGCACAGAAAACGTGTGGGGTTTATTTAATAGCACCTGTTACTGGACACTCGTCAACACTATGTACTTCATTATAAACTTGCAGGTTGTACAATATATATACTACGTACATACATACTTGCATTCATGCAAAACAGCAGCCAAGAAGAGAATCAAATAGACTAGCTCAGGCCTTTTGCACCGCAACCAATGCCTCTTCCTCTGAATTTCTACGCTTTGCTAACTTGTTCTAACACTGTATAGCTGAGTTAGTTCTGTCCCCTTTGTCGTTGGTGTTGCATTTATCTGATCATTCGTCTGTTGTTGTCTGATATAATATATCGTACTAAGTAAGTTGAACTTGCCTAATAGGCCGAACTCTCTTAAAAAATTAAGCTTTTTCCATTTTTTTTTGTTTGTTTACATGTTGATAGCCATTTTTTTTCATTAACATGGATATAATGATATTTCTTTTTGGACCAAAACTAACATAGACACCTCACTTAACCTTCCTTAAACTAACAAGTTTTTTTTACCTAAATTGTGCTATATCTATCAGAGGTTAATTTAAATTTATGTACTATTCCTTAAACCCAATGATATATATTTTTTCGTAATGCTCAGATTGATTTCTGCTGATTTATGGCAAAAATAAATTTTCATTCGGCTTATTCGGCAAATTGCACCCTTGCTAAATAGTCAAACTGGACGATTCGGCTTATTAGGCACGAAACAGCAGGACTACATTGAAGTATTTTCTCCGATGTACTCCTGTCCATTTACCTGGAATCCACCTGGAGGGTGTTCCGGGGGGTTAACGCCCCAGCGTCCCAGCCCATGACCAGGCCTCCTGGGGGAATCAGGGCCTTATTAACTAGGTTGTTACTGCTGGCCGCCGGCAGTCCAACATGCGAACCACATCCCTTTTAAGATCTAGTTGCTATGACTTTTATGGCTCCGTATGCTCTTGTGCTGGCTGAAATTTACTTGAAGGTTTCGAAAGTCAGCACCCCCGCAGCCAGGTCCAGGCTAGACCTCTTGTTGGTTGAGCTGAACAACCAGGCTGTTACTGTCATCCGCACGCTGTTCAACCTATGCTACACAACCCAGCAGATCAGGAATTGACGAACTTATCAGTTCCCTCTTGAAGACAGTTAAGGGACTGTCTGTAAGATGGATAGGGGATGTACTATTAATTACCCACATCTGTGGCAGAAACCTAGATATGTATAACTGCTGCTACGGTCTCCGCCGCCGCCGCGCCCTGAGTGGCCCGTTACAGAGCGTTCGCCCTGGGTATTCTGTGAACAAACAGCAGCCACAGCCAGTCCCTGCATTGTATCTAGTTAAGTCTATTTGTAAATTGTTTGATCAACAGGTTCTTAAATGAGTGTATTGTTTAAGCACTTGCAACATCAGTGTAGTCTGTTGCAATGCAATGTTCTAAGATTGAGTAAAGAAGTTCACCAACATCTGTGTTAAACTCCAACATCCACTTTCCTGCTGACTTTTTTGCATTTGAGTATTTGTTAAGAATCCTAAATTTTTGAATGAAATGTTATGGTTTTGTTTCATAAAGAACAAGTCGAGTCCTGAAAGTTTTCTTTTAGATTGTATGTTGTTAATGAGCTTTGGTAGAGGAGCGCATTGTATGTGGTGATGTGGAGGACTCCTGTGCGGCATACTTCGTTATGTTTTTTATCAATATAGGGTATATCATCAGCGTGTTGCTGCCGCGTTTAACGTGATAGTTACACCGTGGGTACAACAGCTAGTTATGATAAACTAGATGCATGTGCAACAGTAGCTTCATCAGTCCAATACAAAGACTGATGAAGGTACTGTATGCCGAAACGTTTCCGCAATAAAGATACCCAAATGTTGCACATGTTTAGTTTATCTGTCATCTTGTCGGTTCTATGAACCACTTATCTGCAACACTAGTTATGTTTTCCTGTCATAGTGCATCACACAAGATGGGTTACGTATACAGTGTTGAAATATGTCAGAATGAGCTGGGAGAGGCTAGTAGGGCGATGGGGATATCGTCAAGTATTGTAACGTCGTCGTTGGGGGAGGGGAGAGGAAGGAGGGGGTGAAGAAGGCGCAGTTAGGGCGGGTCGTATGCTGGGGTTGAGACGTGCCCTCCCTCCCTTGAGGCGAGGGCCGGGCCAGCACAGCCAACTGACATCATCACTACATTTGACCACCACCACCACTCACCATCAACCACCACCACCACCAACCACCACCATCATCAACCATCACCATCATCAACCATCACCACCATCAACAATCACCACCACCAACCATCACCACCGCCACCACCAACCATCACCACCGCCACCACCAACCATCACCACCGCCACCACCAACCATCACCACCGCCACCACCAACCATCACCACCGCCACCACCAACCATCACCACCGCCACCACCACCACCACCACCATCAACCACCACCATCATCAACCATCACCACCATCAACCATCATCACCACCACCACCAACCATCACCACCATCAACCATCATCACCACCATCAACCATCATCACCACCACCACCAACCATCACCACCACCACCACCAACAACAACCACTACCACCATCATCAACCACCACTATCATCAATCATCACCACCACCAACAATAACAACAACCAACAGCAACAAGAACAACCACTACCACCAACAACAATAAGCACCAACACCAACCACCACCACCATCACCATCACCACCACCATCACAGCCATCACCTCCACCAGCATTACCGCAGCCACCATAACCACTGTCACCATCATTGCCAGCACCACCACCATAACAAGTGCCACTATCATCACCATTGCCGAAGTAACCACTGCAACTACTGCCACAGTCACCACCACTACAACAGTCCTCACCTCCCACTGCCCTTCACTGTTGGAACAATGTGTCTTGTAGTGTATCTAAACTGTCTTCTTTTAATATACTAGGTATTTACTATTAAAAGTTGAGATAAATTTTGGCTTGTGTAAGCCAGGCACCATACCTGCATCCCTGGCTTGTGTAAGCCAGGTACCATATCTGCATCCCTGGCTTGTGTAAGCCAGGCACCATACCTGCACCCCTGGCTTGTGTAAGCCAGGCACCATACCTGCATCCCTGGCTTGTGTAAGCCAGGCACCATACCTGCACCCCTGGCTTGTGTAAGCCAGGCACCATACCTGCATCCCTGGCTTGTGTAAGCCAGGTACCATAAGCCAGGCACCATATCTGCATCCCTGGCTTGTGTAAGCCAGGCACCATACCTGCACCCCTGGCTTGTATAAGCCAGGTACCATACCTGCACCCCTGGCTTGTGTAAGCCAGGCACCATACCTGCATCCCTGGCTTGTGTAAGCCGGGTACCATACCTGCACCCCTGGCTTGTGTAAGCCAGGCACCATACCTGCATCCCTGGCTTGTGTAAGCCGGGTACCATACCTGCACCCCTGGCTTGTGTAAGCCAGGCACCATACCTGCACCCCTGGCTTATGTAACTAGAGAGCAGGCAAGCAGGATACCACACCTTCACCCCTGGCTTGTGTAACAAGAAAGCAGGCAAGCCAGGCTTGTGAAGCAAGACAGATGTTCAGGCAAGCCAGGCACAACACCTGCACGGCTCACGGGTGTTTAAAAAAATATTTGATGAACAATTTTTTTTGTAAGAGGGAAGGCTAGAGCAGGCATACCTCTGCTCCTGCAGTTGTACATAATCAAGTACAGCTATATATGTGTTATAGATAATATTGGTTTCTTGTGTGGTTGATGGTGGTAGTGATGGTGGTTTTGTAAGTGTGAGTTGGTTGTATGGTGGTGGTTGGAGTGGGAGTGATAGTGTTGTAGGTGTGAGTTGGCAGTCTGGTGGTGGTGGTACTGCTGGTAGGTGTGAGTTGGCAGTGTGGTGGTGGTGCTTGTAGGTGTTAGTTGGCAGTCGGGTGGTGGTGGTACTGCTTGTAGGTGTGAGTTGGCAGTCTGGTGGTAGTACTTGTTGATGTGAGTTGACAGTGTGGTGGTAGTCCTTGTAGGTGTGAGTTGGCAGTGTGGTGGTAGTGCTTGTAGGTGTTAGTTTAAGCTACGTGTGTACTGGGACAATCAGCTGATAGGGCGGGGGAGGCCGTAAGGGCGGTATTACGTTGCATTGTGTAGCAAGAAGAGACCTAGAGGCTGCTGGGGCGTTGGGAGAGATGGGGGGAAGAGGAACGGGGGGGGGGTTGTTGCACAGAGCTGCATCCACCAGACAGCCTGGCTCCTACACCCCCCATCACCCCATCCTCTCTCCCCTCCTGGGGACCTGGTGGCTCCTCCTACCCTTCTCTTCTCTCCTCTCTCTTTCCTCCCTTTCTCTCCTCTCCTCCCTTTCCTCTGTCTCTCCACTCTCTCTCTAATCTGAAACTGCTTCTCTAACCCATCACCAGGCTGTGATGGATATACGGGCCACCATCAACAACAGCCTGGTTGACCAGCAAGCACGAGACGAGCCTGGCCCAAGGCCGGGCTCCGGGAGTAGAAAAACTGGAAACTCATCAAAGGTATAACACAGTCCCACAGTCCCTCTCGTGCAGTGTGAGTGGTGGTGCGAGTACGAGAATGAGTAGAAAATACTGGGAAATAATAGGAATAAATGAAAGTAAAAGAGTGACTGTGAGAGAGGAAGAGCGAGTAGTGTGTGAAAGAGGAAGAGCGAGTAGTGTGTGAAAGAGAGGAAGAGCGAGTAGGTGTGAAAGAGCTCTGTACACTGTTGACTGATCAACCAGGCTGTGATGGATATGTGGAGCAGAGGGTTTCCAGCAGCAACAGCCTGGTTGACCAGGCAAGCACCAGACGAGCCAGGCCCATGACTGAGTTCCGAGAGTAGAGAGAGACTCGAAACTCATCAAAGATCAAAGATCCCAACTGCTTTGAAAGAAGTCAAAACAATTACTGGATTTTAAAAAAATCTATGCATATTAAGAGAAAAAAAAAGCCAATGTATATAAGTGTGGGAAAATGGTATAGCGGATTTTGAGAATTTTTAATGCAAGGTAAGCCAGGCCAGGCCAGAAATGATACTCCTTTGTTAAAACACTTGTGCTGTCTCGTTTAGAATATTATCCTGTGCTCAAATCTTCCTTCAAGAAAGGTCAGAAATCACTGCTAGAATATCTACGTAGATCATTTGCTGTTTGCATTGATTCAGTCTTCGAGCTATTCAGTAGAACAGACTGTTAGAGTGAGAGAGAGCAGGTGGGTGGGGGAGAGGGGAGGGAGGGAGGAGTTAATTTTACAATCAGTAAATGTATAAAATTCGAAGGCCAGGCATCCAAATTACACTAGGATATAATGCAGTGGTATGAGAATAAATTGAGAGATACCAATAAAAAGCAGGGATGACAAACGTACAATAGAAGAAAGCAGTGTCAACATGTGTGGTTGAAGATTCTTCGACTATTTACGGATGTGATGGCTTTGGCTCCTCCGTGCTACACATAGCAATAAGTTGGCAGATAAAGCTGTCCAAAGAGAAGTGTGGCCACAGACTGGAGAGGATAAGGAGAGACTCCAAAAACACTTGAACAGGCAGCAAACATGCTCGGTAAGTGGTTATTTGAATTCAGTACTGATCACTGAGGAGGCCAGACGCTGCAGACAACATTCAAGAAGACTGCCTAATTGATGTGTACATGGAGAGTGTTAAGGGGGCCAACACCCCGTGACCCGGTCTCAGACCAGGCCTCCTTTCGATTGATCAGGAACCGACTTGAGGAACTTATCTAGTTCCTTCTTGAAGACACCTAGGGGTCTGCTCGTAATTCCCCTTATGTATGAAGGAAGAGTTGAAATATAAACACGTATGCAGTATAACGTGATCCTTTATGTCAAAGAATCACATTGTACTGCATGTGTGTTTATATTTCCATGGTGTCGGTATTTTATACCATTTATTTCCATGAAGGAAGAGTTGAAAAATCTTGGTCCCTTCACACGTAATGAGTTATTTCTTAGTGCACTCATAGCACCCGTACTTTTCACTGGGAGTATTTCTCATCATCTGCCAAATCTCCTACTCTCATGGAGAATGATTTCTGTGTGCAAGTTTGGGACCAGTCCCTCTAGAATTGTGCAGTTATGTATTATAACGCATCTTCCTCACGCGGAAGTAATCACTGTACCAGGTATATCATTAAAAGTACATATTAATCCTATTACATCAGTGGCATAAGCAGAACTGATTTCAGGAATCTTAACTTAGTTTCATCAAAGGTAAAGGTAAGTTATATTAGAAGTATAGAGCGCTCTTTTGACTAAGCATATCAAGAAATTAGACAAGATCCAAAAGCTCACAACGAAATTGATAGGTACCCTAACTAAGGAGGAGGATGTGATGTAAATCGTTTAGGAAACCGTTAAGTTCAAGAATGAGACACGTGCAGTATTTGAGAATCTTTATTGAGGAAACGTTTCGCCAGCCAGTGGCTTCATCAGTCCAGTACAAAGAAGCAAAGAAGAACGGTGGAAGATGAGGAGGAACACTAGCAGAGAGAAGGATCAGTGCACCTCAAATGTAATTTCGGGGGACACCGCTCCCGCTACCCAGTCCTAGACCAGGCCTCCTGGTTGCTGGCCTGATAGATCAGTCTTTCGGTGCTTGCCACATGCAGTGAGGACATGATTTTGACATATTCAACACCCAGAGGATTAAATAGGGAGACGCTGTTTCAGATGCGAGAAGAGAGAACCAGAGGACATACATGAAACCTAAAGATGAGGAGCCATAGGGACGCTAGGAAGTAAACTTTGTCACTGTGCGTGTTGAAGAAGTAGAAAGATTTGGATGAAGGATTGTTGCAGACAAGTACCATTCACAGTTTCAAGAATAATATTTAACTGGTCCCAGAAATGGGTAAAATCGGACGATAAGAATTAGCTGGGGCCAGGAGCTATGTCTCAAACACAACTAGGTGAGTACAGGCAGGAAGTAGAACTCTCAGACAACCTTTTTTTATAAGATCTAGAAAATGCACAGAGAACTTTCACTGCCTTTATAGTTATTGTAGGAACGCCTAAAATCTCGGCTTGTACTGCATGGAATGCAGCCGAAAAAACTTTAATTTACACTTGAAAATTTCTGGAGGAACTGATTCCAAATGTGTACACAATAATTATGGTGACGAGAGAGGGATGAAGAGCACGCGGTGCTACATACTCCAGTGATAAAGGTTGCAGTACGGCAAAGATGGCTTTATAAACATAATTCTTTTTGAGCACCACTCTTGTTTATTAGGGCAGTTAATAATGATAATGATGTTTTCAGAAGGGAACTTAACGAGTTACCCCAGACGATTCTTAATCAGCCTGGTTGTGGTGCCTACGGACTGTGTGCCGCAAGCACCACCAGCTTGAGTGACCAAGAAACAACCAGTCCATCATCGACTCAAGGCTGAGGGACTGATTACCTCAAACTACTCCTCATCTTCCACCATTCATCTCTGTACCGGACTGAGGAAACCACTGGTTTGGCGAAACGTTTTCACAATATAGATACTCAAGTGTTATACAAGTGTCTTAGTCATCAACTAGTTGGTTCTCTGAACCATTTATCTACTGTGAAAGTTTGACGTAGCTGTGTGCAGCGCACTCACTGGTACTCGTTTTATGATTGCACTGTGCAACTTTTTACCACCTTTATCTTATATTTTTACGTCGTGGTATGTTATAATTACTGTTTATGGAGAGAGATGACAACCTAACCTAATGAGAAATTTGCTACAGACCGTATATAAGAAATCTGCATATGCTTATGGGAAATAAGATGACGTGGCCCAGTTCACTAGTGAAGGCAACACTTTGCTCTGCTTTAGTTTATGATATCTGAGAATAAATGTGAATAAAGTGCGTATGAAGGAGGATGGGTGTGACCTTCATCTACCTGATCAACTTGTTTACAGCACCCGTAAAACCTGCCTGACTCTGCTGCTTCACCAGGCCCAAGTAGCTGCTGCTGCTGCTGCTACTGTTGCTGCTACTGTTGTTGTTGTTGTTGTTGTTGTTGTTGCTGCTGCTGCTGCTGCTGCTGCTGCTGCTGCTGCTGCTGCTGCTGCTGCTGCTGCTACTGTTGCTGCTGTTCCTATTGTTCCTGCTGCTGTTGCTACTGTTGCTGCTACTTCTCTTAGGGTTTCTGGTTTTGCCCTCAGTTCTAGTGTTAAGCCAGATACAAATGAATCACTTGGCAACACTGGTCTCATAAATCAGTGTGTGGGGGTAAACTCAGTGAAGAGCAGAAGGGCCAAGGGAAAAATTAGACAACAGCAGATATCAGAAATAGAGCTCGAGCGAAAATAATTTTCAAGAAGTTGGACTGCTTCTTTCAGCAAGTGCTAGATCAGTCGGGTTGTGATGAAGTATGTAGACTTGTGGGTTGCTAGTACAAATAGCCTGGTTGACCAGGCGGTTAACAGGAAGGTTGTGCCTCAGGCCAGTTTCCTCTAAGTCTTGATCAGTCGGGCGTGGTGCGTATGTTGGACTGCGTGGATCTGATACCAACAGCCTTGTTATTCAAGCCGTCAACCAAGAGGATTGGTCTGGGACCGGACCAAAGGGGCGTTGACCCCCAGAACCGTTTTCTTGTAACCTTCAAGTAATGCTGCTCATTTGCTGCCCAAGTGTTAATGTTAAGATGTAAAATGTAAATAATAGTGATAAATGATTAACTATAAAGTACAAATTACAGTTGATTCAGGAATGGTTGTCATTGTTGACATAGTTTACTGAAAACCCCTGTTGATGCAGAGCACTTCAAGCAGCCTTAAAATAAACTTATAACTAATACTGAGTTTTTTGTAAAACAATTTCTTATAACGTTTGTAACGATTATTGCACTGTGGTCAAATGAAAAAGCAAATATTAATTTATATTTCAGTATTACTGTCGATGACATTAGACGGAAGGACCATAGAATATTTAGCATCTCGGGTTAAACCTAGACTATACTATTCTTTAAATTTACTCAGTTTTACTTGTATTTAATTTTTATTTTTTCTTGTTTTATTTAAGAATCTAGTACTAGCATTAGTAGAAACTTAACAACAGATACAAGTTACAGGTTAAATCATAAAAAAATGACAATAAGACAATATAATTGGCTTTAGAGAATTTGCAATAGATCCCTAACCACAAATACCATAGGTGAGGTAAGGCTAGATTACAGAGTAGTACAGAGTAACTAGTGCTGTTTGAGGTGCATAGTAGCGTATCTTAAAGTGAATATCTACTATACGGGAGACCTGTGTAATGTGCTGGATGTGAGTGTTGAATTTCAAGTTGTCCTTGTGTTATCTTAAAAAGTAAGAACGGTTAATCGTTATATTTAATTGGATATTTTCAGCTCTGTTGCCAAACATCATGTAAAAGGTCTTTATTAATATTAAGAGTGAGTTTATTGTAGTCATCCAAGTAGATAGCTCTCTGAACTCATTAACAGTGTTACTGAGAGAATTCGGATTTGAATGGGAGATGACAAAAGGTGTGTCAACCGCAGACAGAACATGAACATGTTTTAAGTAAT
The DNA here is from genome assembly GCF_038502225.1 of Cherax quadricarinatus. Taxonomy (NCBI): domain Eukaryota; kingdom Metazoa; phylum Arthropoda; class Malacostraca; order Decapoda; family Parastacidae; genus Cherax; species Cherax quadricarinatus. Next base: position 2,892,606 of record NC_091330.1, on the reverse strand, counting down.
TGAGATGTGTTGGGAAGGTTATTGATGTGCTCGTATGAGAAAAAGCAGAGCGCCGTGAACACTGCTCCGGAACTCCCCTATCTTGATAGGTCGAGACGGAGTTATTTATGTCTTTAATGGAGACGTATTGGTGTCTTCTGTTAAGGTAGGACTTTAAATATGCAGGAATATGACTTGTGATACCATAATGTTCTAGCTTAAAAAAAAATTCCAGCCATTGATGAGGCAAATTGGATATTCGTTATTTTCAAGAGCTGCACATAGCAAGTCCACCATTTTTATAATTGCACCATTTGTGCTTTTTCTTGTCCCAGAACCAAACTGGCAGGGGTTGAGTATATTGTGGAACACTAGGAAAGAGTATACTCTCTTGTGAATTAGTTTTTCCATGATTTTTCGATAACGATAGCAAGTTGAATATTGACTTATAGTTGTTTACATGGTTGGGTCTCCTTTATGTACTGGGATAACCCTTGCTAAGTTAGCATTATTGGGAAAGTTTGGGTGTCTAACAGTTTTTTGAATAATGTTGCAGTATGGGTCATAGCACATGAACTGTATTTTTGTACATAACTGGTGGTAAATTAAGTTCCTGCCTCGTTTTTCAGTGAATTTATTATCGAAGTGACATCAGTAGGATTAGTTGGAGCTAGGTACAGTATTTAGGAAATTTCCAGTGAGGTAGTCGCTCGTTTGGGCACTGGAACTTGAGATTTTGGTAGCTAGGGATGATCCTGTTGTAGAGAAGAAATCATTTAGCGTATTGGCTGTTTCAGCAGACTGTGTGTGAGGTTAACTGGTTTTCTAGATCCCAGGATTTATGAGCGTATTCCAGGTCTTTTTCATATCCTCTTTAATTTCATTAAACCTGTTAGCATAATATAGTTGTTAAGACTTCGTTATTAGAGTAGTAAGTATTGATGTGTACTTTTTAGTCTGTTCTTCAGTAATTAATCCCAATTTACATTTTTTCAAAGTTATGATGTTTTTTTTTTTATCAATGGACCTGAGGATGCTATGTATTAGTCATGGGCTACTTAGTTTCTTTGCTGTGATCTACTTAGTTTTAATAAAATAAAAATCCCTGCTGCAGAGGCTTTGTATAGAAGCTATTTACTGATGTCTTATCATGGAGACGGAATAAGCTCTTACTAGTGTGGTTTGTGTGGTAATGGCGGCGGCGTGGACCAGCGGCGTCTACAACGGCGGCAGAAACTGCGTGGATGGTAGCAGCATCTACAACTGTGACAGTAACAGGGTGGACCTGGTTACCTGGAGGTTATTCCGGGGATCAACGCCCCCGCGGCCCGGTCCATGACCAGGCCTCCCGATGAATCAGGGCCTGATCAACTAGGATGTTACTGCTGGCCGCACGCAGTCCAACGTACGAGCCACAGCCCGGCTGATTCGGCACTGACTTTAGGTATCTGTCCAGCTCTCTCTTGAAGGCAGCCAGGGGCTTATTGGCAATTCCCCTAATGCTTGATGGGAGGCTGTTGAACAGTTTTGGGCTCCGGACACTTATGGTGTTTTCCCTTAGTGTACCAATGGCGCCCCTACTTTTTATTTGGGGGCATTTTGCATCGCCTGCCCAGTCTTTTTCTTTCGTAGGGAGTGATTTCTGTGTGCAGATTTGGGACCATTCCTTCCAAGATTTTCCAAGTGTAGATTGTGATATATCTCTCCCTCCTGCTTTCCAACGAGTACAAGTCAAGTGCTTCCAAGCGTTCCCAGTAGTTAAGGTGTTTGACAGAACTTATACGTGCAGTAAAGGATCTCTGTACACTCTCTAGATCTGCGATTTCACCTGCTTTGAATGGAGATGTTAATGTACAGCAGTATTCCAGCCTAGAGAGAACAAGTGATTTGAAAAGGATCATCATTGGCTTGGCATCTCTCGTTTTGAAAGTTCTCATTATCCATCCTATCATTTTCTTTGCACGTGCGATCGTGGCACTGTTGTGATCCTTGAAAGTGAGATCCTCAGACATTACTACTCCCAGGTCCCTTACATTATTTTTCCGCTCTATTGTATGGCCGGAGTCAGTAGTATACTCTGTTCTAGTTATTATCTCCTCCAGTTTTCCATAACGGAGTAGTTGGAATTTGTCCTCATTGAACATCATATTGTTTACCGTTGCCCACTGGAAAACTTTGTTTATATCTTCTTGGAGGTTAACCGCGTCCTCAGCAGATGACAGCCTCATGCAGATCCTAGTATCATCCGCAAAGGATGATACGGTGCTGTGGTGTATATCTCTGTCTATGTCTGATATGAGGATAAGGAATAAGATGGGGGCGAGTACTGTGCCTTGTGGAACAGAGCTCTTCACTATGGCAGCCTCCGATTTAACTCTGTTGGCCACTACTCTTTGTGTTCGATTTGTTAGGAAGTTGAAGATCCATCTCCCCACTTTCCCAGTTATTCCTTTAGCACGTATTTTATGGGCTATTACGCCATGATCGCATTTGTCAAATGTTTTTGCAAAGTCTGTATATTACATCTGCATTCTGATTTTCTTCCAGTGCATCCAAGGCCATGCCATAGTGATCCAGTAGTTGTGAGAGGCAGGAGCGACCTGCCCTGAGCCCATGTTGCCCTGGATTGTGCAGATTTTGGGAATCCAGGTGATTTGCAATCCTGCTTCTTAGCACTCTTTCAAAGATTTTTATGATGTGGGACGTCAGAGCTATTGGTCTATAGTTCTTAGCTAATGCTTTTCTGCCACCTTTATGGAGTGGGGCTATATCCGTTGTTTTAAGTGACTGTGCAATTTCACCCATGTCCAAGCTCCTCCTCCATAGTGTACTTAGGGCACGCGAGAGGGGTTTCTTGCAGTTCTTAATGAAAACAGAGTTCCACGAGTCTGGGCCTGGGGCTGAATGCATAGGCATGTTGTCAATGGCTTTTTCGAAATCTATCGGAGTTAGGGTAATATCGGAAATCTGGCATACATTTATGGAGTTTTGAGGCTCATTCATGAAATCATTTGGGTCGTCGATCCTCAGACCGATTAGTGGTTCACTAAACACAGAGTCGTACTGGGATTTCAGTATTTCACTCATTTCCTTGTTGTCATCTGTGTAAGTCCCATCCTGTCTGAATAAGGGCCCGATACTAGATGTGGTATTTGCCTTGTTTTAGGCATATGAAAAGAAATATTTTGAATTTCTTTCAATTTCACTAATAGCTTTAAGCTCCTCCTGCCTCTCGTGGTTCCTGTAAGAGTCATTTAACTTAAGTTCGATAGTTTCCACTTCCCTGGTCAGCGCCTCCTTTCGTGTATCAGATATTCTAGCACTCCTGAGGAGCTCAGTGACTCTTCGTCGTCTTCTGTAGAGGGAGCGTCTTTCTCTCTCCAGTTTACTCCTGCTCTTCTTTCTTAGGGGAATATGCCTAGAACATGCTTCGGCTGCCAGGAAGTTGATCCTTTCAAGGCACTGGTTTGGATCCATGTCATTTAAGACATCTTCCCAACATGGACGGTAGCATTGTTTACAGTGGCGTTAGCGGCGGTGGCGGCGGCTGCGACGGCGGTGATGAGGACGATGAGGTGACAACGGGTGTGGTGGTGGTGGTGGTGGCAGTGATGGTAGCAACCACATACCTGCCATCATGAGTTACGTCCGCTCGCCCGCACCCTCCCCTCCTCTTGCGTCTCCTCACCAAACCTCATAATACACCCAGCACAGCGCTTGTCACCTCCAACTCAACTCACTTTCTACTACTGACTTATGCATGTGTAATTTTGCGTACGAGTATGTAATTGTGCTTTGCCTGAACAGCCTTGGACTCGCACCTATTGCTCACTATACACAAACTTTAACCTCACTAACTCTGAAATTTTACTCAGTTTGTAAAAGAAAAAAAACAAATACCTTGTTTTGCAATAACATAATGAGAGAGAAAGAAAATAATGAGAATATGAACTAGTAAGCATCTGCAGTTAACATATATACAGGAAACAAGTCCCAGATAAAATATTTAACTTTTCCATCCTTCTCATCGATAGACCACAACATTAATATGCACATATGTTACGGACCTCTCATCCTTCCCTACCCACTAAGTGATAACACTGAAGGAAGGAGAAGGACTTCTCTCAGTAGACGGCAAAGAGATATCAAAAAAAAAAAACTAAACAAAAAATTCGGCAAGGTGTTCACAAAGGATGAAATGATACTGGGTAGTTTAGGAACAAGAACAGATCAACCCATAAGATGGATAACAAGAACTTTCAAAACAAGAGAAATGCCAATAATGGTAGTATTCAGCTCATCTGTGTTCTCTTGCTTGGAATACTGTTCAGTGATGAGACCTCCATTCAAGGTAGCAGAGAGCAGAGCTAGAGAAAGTAGGGAGTTCGTTTACTGCCTGCGTAGAGCCAATGATAGAGGATAGACTCAGGTAGCAAGTGATACCGCGCAAGGATCAGTACTAGGGCCATTGTTTTTATTCTATATATGTAAATGATTTGCCATGTAGAATTAAATCATTTGGGTGTATTTGCAAATCATGTAAAACTAGTGAGAGGAAAGCGAATAGGAAAGGACAGTGATGATCTCAAGACATGGTGACAGGTTGTATGGGTAATCAAACAAATGGCTGCTGGAGTTCAAGCTGAGTAAGTGCAATATACCTTTACCTTTGATGAGTTCCCAGAGTTTTTCAACTCTCAGAGCCGGCCTTTGGTCAGGCTCGTCTGGTGCTTCCAGGCACCTTTAATATACCTTTGATGAGTTTCGAGAATTTTTCTACTCCCAGGTCCAGGCCTTGGGCCTGGTTCATCTGGTGCTTGCCTGGTCAGTCATGCTGTTATTGTCAGCCGCCGGTAAGGTCAGGAAATTTGGAGGAGTGTAAACTGGAAACAGGATTCAGATTGGTAGGAGAGAAACTGCAGGTATTAAAAGAAAATTATTTGAGAGTAAACTGCCAAATATATCGCCGGAGAAGCATACAGATCCTATGATTTTGCAGCCTTTTGCGAGGCTAGCGATTCCGAGAATAATTTTCAGGAGTCTTAAGAAAGAATCCTTTAAGAGTCTGTACACAATGGGAAGTCCATCCAGTATGCAGCCCCACTGGGTGTGGAGCACGTTCAGAAGCTAGAAAATGTACGAAGATTAGCACCCAGACTAATCCTAGATTTCAGATATACTCCAGTTAACCCTTTTGGGGCCTACTTCCAAGGGTTTTCTTTGTATCCATATGCTCTTCCGCTAGCGTCCACAGAATGGCTATGGGGTGCACAATAAACTAACCGCTTCGGCGGTAATATCTAAATCTACAACTAGCCCCAGAACTGAGGAGAGTACATTAGAGAGAAAAAAATAATTAAATCTGAAGAGAGGAGGACTAGGGAGGAAGAATATGATTGTCCTTAACAAGGGTAATGGCTTGATAAAGCTCCTGGAGAGCGAAACGTTGCCACAATAAATGTCACATTAGTTGCACTTGTGTCCTTTTACTTTACATTCACTTGTTAGACGAAGAATGAGGGGAGACCTGATCGAAGTGTATAAGTGGAAGATAGGTATTAATAAAGGGGATATTAACAAGGTCTTGAGGATATCTCTCCAAGAGAGAACCCGCAGTAATGGATTTAAATTAGGTAAGTTTAGATTTAGAAAGGACATAGGAAAGTATTGGTTTGGAAATAGGGTAGTAGATGAGTGGAACAGTCTACCTAGTTGGGTTATTGAGGCTAGGACTTTGGGTAGTTTCAAATTTAGGTTGGATAAATACATGAGTGGGATGGGTTGGATTTGAGTGGGACTTGCACATCAGAGCTTATTTCTTGGGTAGCATTGAAAATTGGGTAGGTCAAATGTTTGTTGGTGGGATGAATTGTAGGGGACCTGCCTAGTATGGGCCAACGGGCCTGCTGCAGTGTTCCTCCTTTCTTATGTTCTTATGTAAGAGGCATTTGTAGATTACAGTGGCACAAAATGTTTGAAATGCAAGGACTACGAACAGGGGAACATAGATGGAAGCTAAAAACACAGGTGAGTCATAGGGATGCTAATTTTTTAAGTCTCAAAGTAGCCGGGGAAGTGGAATGAACTGCATGTGGAAGTGTGCTCTTAGTTTTAAAGTAGATATGACAGGGCTTAAGAGGTCAAAAAACCAGTAATGCCGGTCGGGGGTGGGGGTGGTAGGGATTGGGATCAGAACCAAGACTCAACCCCCATAAGTACAAATCAGCAAGTGCACAGTTAATCGATGATGTTTGCATTGAGATTTTATTTTATACAAGGTATAGTAATTGCCTGCTCTACAACCTCTGTTATTCTTAACAATGGCACCTCCGTCCCCACCACCTTCCCCATCCCCACCACCTTCCCCATCACCACCATCCTTCTCAAACTATGATAATAGCCCTAGAACAATCATTCTCGACCCACTTTACCCTCGCCCACAACCTCTTCCCCCAACTACATACACCAGCCTCAGCACACCAGCCAGTGTGCCCAGTCTCTCTAAAACCCCAAACAATCTACGCCTGAACCTCAGCTATGGACACTAGCTAGTTCCTACACCCTTCCAGAAGCCTCTTCTCCAATCCTACCCACAAGCACACATTGCCAGCACACAGGGAAGTGAAATTATTACTATTATTATATTCCAAGTACTAAATCCGTATAGATCAGTATAGGTCACACAGCGTGCACTGAAGAGAAACTTTAAACGGGAGGATGGTGGAGTGGCAGTGTTAATAAGAAGTGAGGAGAGCTTCAAGGAGCCTGATCAACTAGGCTGTTGGTGTTAGTCACACGCAGTACAGGGTATGCATGACAGCCCGGCTGATCAGGAACTAACTTGAGGAACCTGAAGATAGTGAGGGGTCTGTTGGTAATTGCTCTTATGTATGAAGGGACCGGTGTTAACACAAAGTCTTGGTAGCTTTATGGAAATTGAGGACAGAGTGAAGATATGGAGGGTTAATGCGGCGATGAAGCCCTTACTGGTAAATGCCTTGTGACAGCATATCAAGGTAGCAACATTAACAGAGGACGAACCAGGAAGCATGGATTTAATTTTCACCTTAAATGCTTCTGATACAAGACAGACTGATGCCGCTGAAAACGGACGACAACAGTCTTCAGTTTCCACTACATCATAGAAGTAAACTTGGAGAGGAGCACAGCACGTCACAGCACAGCACGTCACAGCACAGCACGTCACAGCACAGCACGTCACAGCACAGCACGGGAGCTGAGACTCGACACCTACAACCGCAATTAGAAGATTACACAAGTGCATAAGCCAGCGTACAGCAGAAAGGCTGTTCTTTCACGCTAGACAGGATACTAGTTATTTCATCTGTAAAAGAAAAAATGTCTTCTTTCATAGTCCAAGAAAACTGGTTCTTTCATCCAGAAGAAACTGGCTCTTTTACAGCCTGAGTGAACGGTTTTTTTCGCCAAAGTAAACTTCCTTTTTCGCCGTTATAGAGGTCGCTCCTTTACAGCGAAGAGGAATTGTTTTCCTTCACAGAGCAAAGTGACTCTTAGTCAAAATAAATTGATTTCTTCCAGAGTAAAGCAGTTTCTTGTAGTCAGAGTTAACAGTTTTCTTGCAGAGCAAACTGGTTTATTTACAGAGTAAACCGGTTTGCTTTAGCCAGAATAAGCTGGCTAAAAGTAAGTAAACTGGTTTATTTTAATCAGTAAACTGGTTTATTTTAATCAGAATAAACTGGTTTTCTTTAGTCAAATTGGTTTTCGTTGGAGTGAATAAACTGTTTCCTTTAGCCAGAGTAAACTGTTTTCTTTCTCATTCAGCAATGAAAGTTTTTTTGTACAGCTAGAAGAAAAAAGATCTCCGTCCAAGATGTTGCACTCAGCGTAGATGTTGCACTCAGTGCCAAGTTGAGCAAGCAACTAGTTCCTTCACCGGAAAAATGGTTCTTCCACTCTCCGCATGAAGCTGGCAGCGCGCGCGCTCACCTATGTGGTTCCAGGGGTCGGTTCACAGCTCCTGGCCCCGCCTCTTCACTGATCGCTACTAGGTCCCCTCTCTCTCTGCTCCCTGAGCTTTGTCATACCTCGTCTTAAAGCTATGTATGGCTCCTGCTTCCACTACATCACTTGCTAGGCTGTTCCATTTCCTGACGACACTGAAGAAATAATTCCTAACATCCGTGTGTGTGTGTGTGTGTGTGTGTGTGTGTGTGTGTGTGTGTGTGTGTGTGTGTGTGTGTGTGTGTGTGTGTGTGTGTGTGTGTGTGTATGTATTGTGTAAAGCTGAGTGAGCCAGCCAGCCAAGGGTGGTTCTGACGAGTGAGGGCGTGGTATGTATCTAAGTCACAATCAGGGTTGGTTTGCAGCACCACTGTAGGCGGACTTGGATTTTCATGGTAGTACCTACTTCAAGTATAGGTAAAGTCAGAGTGATGAAACAGCCCTCCGCTACCAAGATGACTGATTCATTACTGTTATATTTTCGGCCCAGTCTGACCTCCACTTAGATAATTTAAAGCGTTCAGTTTCCTCAGATACATTGTTCATTTATTTATTCCTAATGTAATACACAAAGGAGATTTAATTTTTATTGTTTCTCGGTTAGGTTATTGTTTATCAACCTTATTTTACGTATAAGGAAATATAAGAGAGTTGTTATCACCGCGAATAGTAAAAGAAAGTTAAGATGGGTAGTTGTGAAGTTGAGGTCCAGCTCTTGGGTTGAACCTTTCATCGTTCATTTGGTTTGTTCAGTAAGAGCCTCTTGCTTGCTTGGTTGAATTTAAGTGGCTACCTATTGAACTATTGTGCAACTCTTCCCTGGTACACTGCAACTTTTTCTTTTGTCTAGCGTTTAGCTTTATCGTGACTCTCATTATTTGAAAAACCGAACTGGTCCGAGGACAGAACCTTGAGAAACTGAGTTGTTACTGTGTGTGTGTGTGTGTGTGTGTATTAGTTACCATTTTGTCCTAGGCACATGTGGATTAGACACTAGGCCTGTTCTGGACAATAAATTCATTGAGGAAGTAGTCGAAGATAAGTTGAAGTCAGAAGCTAATTATCTCCCTGTGTGTGTGTGTGTGTGTGTGTGTGTGTGTGTGTGTGTGTGTGTGTGGTGGAGGTGAGGGTGAAGGGGAGAGGTTGCATTGGTGTGTTGCAGTGACGGAGGCTGCGGCACGACCAGTTGCTGGCACACTGAGAAGTTATATTTGGCACCCCATTTCTCCCGTCTCCCTCACTTGGCCCCTCTACCTCTCCTACCCAACACCTAAGCCTCCGCCACCCATCTTCCCATCACCAACCCCTTTCCCCCCTCCCCTTCCTCATGTCCTTCTCTTTGTTCATAATCTTACTAGACCGGGCAAGATGACCTCTAGAAGAAAATTTACCCCAAACGTAAGTGTAGCGTCCATGGGCCCGTAGTGTTTGTGCTCACTGTGTTCACATAGGTTGAGGCCCAGCTCTTGGCCCCACTTAGTATTAACAACCAGCTAGCATCTCTGACCCTGTCATACCCACTCTTGAAATTTTAGATACAATTTGCCGTTCTCTTTGGTCATCTCGCTCATTGTACTTCCTTCCCACTGAGACAGAGGGGGTGTTTCCTGGTATCACCTTGATTCATCTTTATTTATAGTTCATGTAAACCTCCTCGGTCATATAATTTCCTAGATTATCTTGCACGTCCTAACCATGTCCACCCTGTACTCAGCTGTGCTTGCTGGAACTGATTTATAGCCTCTTTACCACAAAAAAATGGCAGTACTATTTTCTCACCCCCTGGACCTGTCATACCTATTTTTTGCAATGTGCTTGTGTGTGCATTCACCAAGCTGTGTTTGTAGGGGTCGAGACACAGCTTCTGGCACCGCCTCTTAAGAACATAAGAACATAAGAACGAAGGAACACTGCAGAAGGCCTACTGGCCCATGCGAGGCAGGTCCAAGTCCCTACCGGCTCAAGCCAATGCACCCAACCTAGTCAGGTCAGGTCACATTGACTTAAGGGAGGAACACGGCAACCGACCTGTTAGCACAAGCTATCAGGTCCAACTCACACCCACCCACATCTACTCATGTATTTATCCAACCTATTTTTAAAGCTACACAACGTTCTGGCCTCTATAACGGTACTTGGGAGTTTGTTCCACTCATCCACAACTCTATTACCAAACCAGTACTTTCCTATATCCCTCCTGAATCTGAATTTTTCCAACTTAAAACCATTGCTGCGAGTCCTGTCTAGGCTAGATATTTTCAGCACACTATTTACATCCCCTTTATTTATTCCTGTCTTCCACTTATAAACCTCAATCATATCCCCCCTAATTCTACGTCTTTCTAGAGAGTGCAGTTTCAGGGCCCTTAGTCTATCCTCATAGGGAAGGTTTCTGATACATGGGATCATCTTTGTCATCCTCCTTTGTACATTTTCCAGAGAATTTATATCCATTCTGTAATACGGTGACCAAAACTGTGCAGCATAATCTAAATGAGGCCTAACCAAGGATGTATAGAGTTGAAGAACAACCTGAGGACTCCTATTATTTATGCTTCTTGATATGAAGCCAAGGATTCTATTAGCTTTATTGCGAACACTTATGCACTGTTGTCTTGGTTTCAGATTACTGCTAACCAGAACTCCTAAATCTTTTTCGCAATCCGTAATATTAAGATCTACATTATTTAGTTTATATGTGGCATGGTTATTGTCCTGTCCAACATTTAGAACTTTGCATTTGTCTATATTAAACTGCATCTGCCACTTCTCCGACCACTGCATCAGTCTATTCAAATCTTCCTGGAGTGCTCGAATGTCCTCGTCAGAATGAATTCGACGGCCTATTTTGGTGTCATCGGCAAACTTGCCGATGTCGCTCTTTATGCCCTCATCTATGTCGTTTATGTAGATTGTGAACAGCAGGGGGCCCAACACTGACCCCTGTGGAACACCGCTCGTGACGCTTCCCCACTCTGGCTTGACCTACATCTACTGAATTCTGGCCTCCCGGGATTTGTTAAACATACTGTAAAGCTGTAAAGGAAGTTTCTCTCCACTACTTCCTCATCTAGGTAGGTCATTGTTCGTGTCTAGTTCCCTCACATTAAAGTTTTACTCTTCGACTTCCTTATGGCTGATCTGTGGACCTTGTTCTTGATGCCCCGCCTCGACCACCTGTTCCCGTGTACCCTTTCATTCATATTAGAATTTTCTACGTAGCAATCATGTCTACCCTTTCCGCCTCTTCTCCATGATCCCTAGATTCATTTTCCCGGGTGTTGCTACATATTGCTTTCTTCTCATCAAAAGGACGAGTTTTGTTTCAAACTTTTGAGCATTTTCTAGTTTTTACACAAGCTTAATCAAGTGGGCGGTTCTACGCTGGGTGTTAAACACTTCGTCTATAGTGTCTTATATGAATCCATGTTTAGTTTATTGCATGTTAATTAAGATTTGCTAGTTTCGTGTACCTGCCGATGTTACACCCTACTTGAGTTTGCAGGGGTCGCGAAGAATTAAATTTTTGGGAAAAAAAAATATTGCATTACATTATTTTCATGTCAGCAGATGTTCATTTATATGTATTTATAGCGAGCATATGGTGAGGTTTGCGCGGGGGAGAAGGGCGTGAGACTTCCTTCTGTGGAAGGCTAAGTAACATCCCAGAAACACACACTGTCACTCTCATCCTCTCATGTGGTCATGTTACCCTGCAAACTGATTTCCAGTCTTGCATCTTTGTTTTTTGTTTCAGGCGTGGTCTGTTTATATACTCAGCTGCATGTTTGCTTTGTATATTTGAGTTGGTAAGAAGCTTTCGTCATTGAGAATTCATTATGGGACATTGAAATTGAATGATGAGCTTCCTCTGTGCTCATTATTTATCACACGTCTACCGGAACAGAAAAGAGCTGGAAAGATTATGTATTCTTTCGGGTCTTCAGTACTTCCCACCAGACCTAGTCGTCAGGGTACCCCTAGTGGGCCGGTACTTGCAATATTATTGAGCGCTCAAACTTTGATTTTTTTCCGTTATATATTAACAGTGGCCACCAAGAGACTGTGTGAACAGTGACTGGCTCACTTCCCAGTAACCTAGTAAGGCACTGGTATAGTCATCTAGTACGCACTGCCTTACGACCTAGAGTTTTACATATAAAGTATCTGTACATGTGTTGTGGTGATGTAGCAGCTCCGTGAGAGGAAACACTGTACAGAGTGCCAAGTGTGTTAAAGGGAAGATAAACACACTCCACCATTATATTTAATATATAAAAATGAAGGATTTTATAATTAATACCACCATTATTTATGAACACACCTAACACATTGTAACTAAGGTCAGTAATGTTTTACAGACTTATGCAGCATTCAGGATGGATGGAGTTAATAGCGCAAATGAAGGATCAGCTAGTTGTAATGAAATATGCCGTCTTCAACCATGGAGCAGTTTAGTGTTGTGTAAAAAACCGCTGGTATTCACGATAGAACACTGAGAGATACGAAGCTAGAACGAGAGACCCAACAGAGACATAGAAACGTAAAAAATGAAATACTGAATAAAAAAAAAACATGATTAAGAGCTGGACACAACAAGAGTAACGAACCCGTGGCGAGAATCCTCAACAAGCCACTGATAGAAATCCGAAAAAAGGCTGATGGTATCCCCATATTCAAACAAAGGAACAAGCACAGACACCGAGCTTCAAACCGTTTTTGCTGATCTGTGTTAGCCAAATTTCTGGATGGTCCACTAGCCACTAGAATATCCAGAACTTCTTTATCTTCATATTCTACCGAAACACTAAGAGAAAACGCACGTAGGAAAGAACTAGTTAAACAGATTGCATTCCTTGGATCACAAGGAAGGCTTTTGTACGGTAACCCACCAGAAGCCAATTAACAGACTTAAAAAAAATGAAACGAGGATAAAAGGGGAAGCTTTAAAATGAAGCTGGTATATCTGAAGTACAAAAACAGATTAACAGTGAAGGACGTGTCATTGGAAGTGCCTAAGGAGCTGTGTTGTCGAATTAATTAGTAAAACGTGAAGGTGGTTCACCTGTGAGTGGTACGCACAGCAGGAAACAAGAGTGTTTCCGCAGGGCATTGGACGCCTGACCCAGGAAGCCAAGAGAGCATGACGGGAGTTCAACCTCTCAAGGTCTCTTCAGAGGTGGTGGCTCTTCCTCACCCTCCTCCCTACTCCTTTCCTACATCTGTTTTCTTGTAAGTACTTCTTCCTTCCATTCACTGCCTTGTGGATCTTTCTCATACTGTCTACCATTTCCTCCACCATTTCCTGTACCGTCCTTAAAATTGCCGACTATTTTCTGGAACTTTCCCATTCTTGCAACCTTTTTGGATCTTTTCCACGCACACTCATTGTTTTCCGGAACTCTGCCATATTTAAAGGAAGCATGCGCACGCACGCGCGCGCGCACACACACACACACACACACACACACACACACACACACACACACACACACACACACACACACACACACACACACACACACACACACACATGTAGGTCTTATTTCTTTTCTGCATACTGAAAATACTGGCGTGGGAGAAAACAACGAAGTTGTAATTACACCAAAATGAAAAGTGGAAGTGCCATAAACACAATTAGAAGATGCTGGGTTTATCAAAGGGTCAAGACTCCTGCTATCAAGAAACATCAAACAACAGTGATAGAACAAAGAGCTCAGAGGTAGCTGGACAGGCTCGTGCAAGCTGCGCCATGCTGTGATGGCAGCATGGGTTATAAACAGCGGTGGGTGGGTAGGTAATCTGGGTATAACCCAGGACCTAGCACCCAGACTACTGTTGGAAATTCTCGCCTCCGGTCGGTGTGTAAGATTGCAACTCTTCTTGAAAACGGTTTCAGGTAAGCCTTCACTTTCGCCTCTCCCCCTTCCACACACGCACACATTGTGCGTCACTTCTCACATTGTGCGTCACTTCTCACATTGTGCGTCACTTCTTGAACTACCACACTGGTACTTATCTCAGATTCATTCCTGGAGGTAGTTTGGTGGATTGTATGATATTCCTGTAGGAGCTGCCTGAACAAAAGGGTTATAATGGCTGTAAATCTGCGGGATGCAGGCTGCTCAAGTAACAAAAATCTCTAAACACTTGACAGTGTCATATACTAGTGTGTGGCAAGCGTGGAGGTGACCAAAACGATGCGTGGCCTAATCTAGCTTCCTCTCCGCATTCCTGTGTGCCTCGTGGCTACACAGCCTCACTTGTCCATCACTCCTGGACATTTCAGTCCTTTGACCTATTATTTGTATATTGTGATCGAGTCTAACTGGTGGTTTTTAAGTGCAAGGCTGTCGATTTGGTTCTGTGTTTGTGTCTGTGCGTATACTCACCTATATGTAGTTTGCCTGGTCGATTCATAGCTCCTGGGCCCGCCTTTTCGATAGTCGCTACTAGGGCCACTCTCTCCCTGCTCCAGGAGCCTTATCGTACCTCCTCTTAAGACTGTTAGTTGTGTGTGTGTGTGTGTTGTATTTGTTCTGTCAATAAGGTTAGACAAACACGGCAAATATAGTTGGTGTGTATACTTCAACCTCAAACTGTGTGTCTATTCGCCGGGTCGCCATCTGGAGAAGACCCGGGCCGGAAGTACCGGCATATCCCTAATGAATGAATGAATGAATGTGTCTATTTTACACAGTTTTATAAGGTTTTTGTGAGATATTTAATATTACGAACTAAAACAAAAATCATAATATCACAGGTTCGTATCGTAAGACGAATGTTATGGAGGGTTTGTACCACCACCACGACCGGTCGCCTCCTCCGCCCGCCGCCGCTTCCAACTCCTCCTCCCCCTCCCCCTCTTTCTCCTCCTCCTCCTCCTCCCCTCTACTGTTAAACAAAAACTGGCGCCGGACGTGTCAAGTACTGATTGCTACAACAAATAACAAGCATTACAATTTCCGCACAAGCTTGGAGGACAACTGTTGTAAATATTGCACTTCTTAGTTATACCCTGGGTGTGGTACAACCTCTCTGGCACCTTGTGGTTGTACTCTAATTGTGGTACAGCCTCTCTGGTACCTCGTGGTTGTACCCTGGGTGTGGTACAACCTCTCTGGCACCTCCTGATTACACCCTGGGTGTAGTACAACCTCTCTGGCACCTTGTGGTTGTACCCTAATTGTGGTACAGCCTCTCTGGTACCTCGTGGTTGTACCCTGGGTGTGGTACAACCTCTCTGGCACCTTTTGGTTGTACCCTGAGTCTACCCTTCGTCTACTGCTGTATCAAATGGCTGCTATATTAATTCCAATGTAATTTAGAAGTACCTATACCAGTGTGGAGGGGTGAGGCAGACAGACCGGCGGGGTGGTGGGCGGGCTGGCAGCATTGGTGGTGGTGTGAAGATGATTGCAAGGCGGGTTGTAACCTGCTCCCCTCTCCTGACCTCCCACACATCTACCTCTGATCACTCAGTATGTCGCCCTCGCTGCCATTGTTTACTTCAGCACCACAACACGCTTGTTGCTGCTGCTCTCCCACTTCTTGATACTATCTGTGTCACCGCTAGACGAAGCCGGCCCGTGACTATTATATTCTGCTGGTAGTCATGCTTGCAGTTAGAGCGTCATTCCCACCTGGAGAAGCATCGTAATTCGTCACACTCATATTTCATTAGTCTATGTATACGCCGATTTGTGTTTGCGGAGGTGGTGTCTAATCTGGCCGGGACCTTACAACTAATTCTAACGAAAGTACTGGCTTCGGCTTTTTCAGTCTTTATCATATATACTCCTACTCTAGAAATTGACCTGCCGCCCCCTGAACAGCCCAGTTAACTAGACATTCGACAAAGAAGTCTTGCCAGAGGTCGAGCTGCAAGGGTAGAACCCTTGAAACCGGTCACCTGAATGTTACCAGAAGACAATTCCGGGGGGCCACGACTCCTTCGGGCCGGTCCCAGACTAGACCTCCTGATTCATGGCTTGATCAATCAAGCTGTCAGTGCTAACCGCTCGCAGGTGGTGTAAATATTATGCAGAAAATTCGGAGTGTGGAAATTAGGAGGTGTGGAGTTAATAAAAGTATTAGTCAGAGGGCTGAAGAGGGGTTGTTTAGGTGGTTTAGTCATTTAGAGAGAATGGATCAAAGTAGAATGACATTGAGAGCGTATAAATCTGTAGGGGAAGGAAAGCGGGGTAGGGGTCGTCCTCGAAAAGGTTGGAGGGAGGGGGTAAAGGAGGTTTTGTGGGCGAGGGGCTTGGACTTCCAGCAAGCGTGCGTGCGTGAGTGTTAGATAGAAGTGAATGGAGACGAATGGTATTTGGGACCTGACGATCTGTTGGAGTGTGAGCAGGGTAATATTTAGTGAAGGGATTCAGGGAAACCGCTTTTTTTTTTTTTTTTGTAAGCCGGACTTGAGTCCTGGAAATGGGAAGTACAATGCCTGCACTCTAAAGGAGGGGTTAGGGATATTAGCAGTTTGGAGGGATATGTTGTGTATCTTTATACGTATATGCTTCTAAACTGTTGTGTTCTGAGCACCTCTGCAAAAACAGTAATTATGTGTGAGTGAGGTGAAAGTGTTGAATGATGAAAGTACATGTATTTTCTTTTTGGGGATTTTCTTTCTTTTTTGGGTCACCCTGCCTCGGTGGGAGGCGGCCGACTTGTTATATATATATATATATATATATATATATATATATATATATATATATATATATATATATATATATATATATATATATATATATATATATATATATAAATAATATGTGTGTGTGTGTGTGTGTTCGTGGATTCCTTGACCAACTCTGCCTCAAGTTCATATACTCGTATATACACTGTAAGATGCCACTCGGTGTATGTTTACCGGGTACGTGGAATGCAAGTCGGTATAGGTAGCAGCTATAGAAATGTAAAAATTTCCTAAGTTAATCGTTAGGGGGAGGTGGTGATTAGTGGTAGTGGCGGCGGCGAGGAGGTGCGCCGTCCTTGAATGACATTCTAAGATTGGCCTGCCATTCATTACCAGTTTGTGGGGCGTGGTTATCCTAACACCTGCCCACGTGCATGCTGATTGCCTGCTTATCTATGTGATGCTGCTGCCGCTGCTGTTGCTGCTGCTACTGCTGTTGATGCTACTGTTTCTAATCTTATCGGTGCTGCTACTGCTGTTGTTGGTGTTACTGTTGCCGTCCTCACCCCAGCCACCTCCGCTGATGCTCTTACCGTCACCGTCACTGTGGTTGTCATCGCCGCCACAGCTGCTGGTGTACTCACGCTTCTTGTTTCTCACTTGTTCATTCATACTGTACCACAGTAACATGTAGCATACATGTCTTACCTATCTGTTGATGGTTCCCTAACAGGCCTTCTAGCACAAACACTGTCATAGCAGCACGCACTCCACCGTAGGTACCACAGAGTATCTGTGGTACTACACATGGGTCTGTAATTACCCTCATGTATGAAGGGAGGGTGTTGAAAAGTATTCTTCCGTTATTACTTAGTGTACTCATTACACTTGTTTTTATTGGGAGGTGTTTTACACTGCCCTTGTAGGGAGTTTTCTAGGTGTACAGATTTCTAACCATTTCCTCCGGTATTACCCAGCCATAAATGATGTATTATTTTTTTGTCTTGCGTTCCAAGGAGTAGTCTGAGGAATTTAAAGCGTTAACAGTAAGTTAGGTGTTTGATTTGAAAGTGGTATTGAAAGTATTCTGTACATTGTTCAGATCTGCAGTTTCACCTACCTTAAAAGGGATTGCTTATTAGGGACTGTTAGAGAACAAGTGACATAAAATAGCTCCATCATTGTCTTGTCATCTCATGTTTTAAAGATTCTAGTTATCTAGTATATCATTTTCTTTGTGGTTGTAATAATAACACTATCGTGACCCTTGAACATAAGAGCTTTCAACGTTGTTCCTCTTACATTTATCTTCCGCTCTAGTTGTTTATTTTATTCTGGGTTTCATTTATTATTTGTTTTTATCAGTAGCGGTGTAACTGAAATTTATCCTTGTTAAACAGCATGTATTGTTCCGAGATATCCATTTTTTGGGGTCAGTAATTTTTAATACGGGCGTCTGTGTACGGTGAAAAATTGTGTTAGGCTTGGTAAAGCGTTAACTAGAAAGAATGGGATTTTGTTGTTGCTTGGTTTGACCTTGTATGTTTACTAAAATGAATAATATGGTATTTGTATTCATGTCGTTGTTACCATTAGTATGTCATCCTAAGGTGGGAGGGAATAAGGATATCGTCAAACACTACAGTACGAGAGCTCAGGAATTGCAGGAGCTTTGGTTTCCTTCCAATACACCTGAACTTGCCAATCTTTTGGGATAGCCTACACCCCCCCCCCCCACACATACAAAGGGAAATAAGATTTGTATGATATAAACCTTGGTAATTGATACCGACAAACTGGTTTAAAAACACACGTAAACAAACAATAGGACATATTTATTAGAAAACTTTTAGGTCCCAGGACCGTAACGTTTTCTAATGAATACGTGTTCGATCACGTGTCTTTTTAAACCAAAATAAGATTTATATGCGCCTGCGTCAGGTACTACGATGATCAGTTAGTGTGTGCACCTTGCAGTATCATGGAGAGTGCACGCTGGCTCGCCATCAGTTTTCGGCGAAGCATCAGATGACATAGTAAATAAGAAGTTAGAAACTACGCTACAAAACAGTGCAGGTGAGACAGATACACAGTAGTGAGGCACAAGACACACGCCCAGAACTCGAGAGATGAAATCAGGAAACGCAAGAAATACATCAGAGCAGGAAAACCCAGTAAATAACACTGGGACAGAGCAAGACGATCAGGAAAACCCAGTGTAAGATAGATAGGAAAATCCAGGAAATGTGGTAGAAAATGAGGGGTCAGCAACTATGAAAAATGATGTACATACAGTGTGATGAGAAAGGGAAAGTGCTGCTTTGGTGAAGAATGCAGGTATTTCCACCTTAAGATGCGTAATTCATCATTAGAAACCAGGTGCCCAAAATTCCACGTAAAGTGATCACAACGATATACGAATATGTATCAAGAAAATGTAGAAAACAAAAATATGCGGTTTTTTTTTTCGGGGGAGTGAGACTTCTAAGAAGACGAAGAAACCCAATGAAGGAACACAGTGTATACAGAAGACATGGCAGCGGAAAGCAGTGAACTGGCTCCACACATACCCGGACCAAACATACAAGATGATACACACCCGACAGCACTGGGGAAACCAGAAATATGTCCGTCAAGAGCCATATCACACGATAACACAGTACCAGTAGCACTAACAAAACCTACACTTAACCAAAACAACCCAAATGGTATAACCTCTCTGTTTGCAAACATACAGGGCTTATAAACAAATAGAAATGACAAGGTTAGCCACATAAGTGGGCTCCTCGCAAAGCCTAATGCTGTGTTTGAAACATTTACAAACACACACACACACACACACACACACACACACATGGGATGTTTTGAATGTTGAGCTAGCGATTAAAAACTATAATATTTATAAATGTGTCAGAGTTAATGAGTCATAGGGAGGAGTAGGACTATGTGAAAAAACAAGTCTTGTTCTACAAAACTGTTGAATTCTTCAAATGTTGCAGTAGAACTTGTAGGTATTAAAGAGGAAAATAAGAATCTAGTAATTATCCTTGTATTTAAACCAGCATTGAATATTATCTTCCTCGGAGATTTAAACTTCTCAAATATGAAACATAAGATGGTAAATCACAATGTTGTACTAGAAATAGTTCCTGGAAGCACATTAGCTCAACAAGTACCTAGCAGAGAGCTAATGGGGCTTTTTAAAAAGTTTTGCACTTCATGAACAACGATGAACTAATCAGATATATAACACTCATAAATACGATATACCCTGAACACACACCATATCACATTCCATTACGAAGGGTGTGGAGAAGATGCAGCCTGGAAAGGGAAAGGCACGCCCTCTATAGGCGAAGATGACTAATAACGGAGCTCTTCAAAGGCAGCAGACTCTGAAGAACGGAAGGTAAGACTGGCTAAAGAACTGGAAAATGTACATCTTAAGTGCGTCATACAGAAAACAAGAGACGGAGAGAACAGAAAGCCATAAATGGGATTGAGAGAGAGAACCTCTAGTATCCGGCTTTAGATGACAGGAGATGGAACATACACTAATGATAAGACATGTGTGATATACTTAAATCCCAGTACGACTCAGTGTTCAGGGAACAATTAATCATCCTAAAAATCGACGACCCAGATGAGTTCTTCATGAAAGAGAAAAAAAATGCTGCAGAAATCTCCCTAATCTCTGATATAACTCTAATCCCACTTGAGCTTGAAAAAGCCCATGCACTCCGCCCCAGGCCCTGACGCATGGAACTCCATAGTCACTAAGCACTGCAAGAAGCCTTAAATATTCTATGGAGAAGGAACCTGATTACTGGAGTTATCCCCCAGTCTTTAAAAACCACTAATATAGACCTACTCCACAAAGGAGGCGGTAAAGCAATTAAAAATAACTGTACCGAAAGCACTGACGTCCACATCAAGATTTTTTAAAAGAATTTTAAGAAGCAAGATTGCTAATCACATGAAATCCCAGCATTTACACAACCGAGGTCAGCATGGTTTCAGAACAGGTCGCTCCTGCCTCTCGCAATTGGATACACTGGAATACAGCTAAATGCAGATGTAGTTTACATCGACTTTGCAAAAACTTTTGACAAGTACGCCCATGAGGTGATTACTCACAAAATGCAAACAAAGGGAATAATGGGAAACGTTGGCAGATGTATATTTAACTTCCTACCCAATAGAACCCAAAAAGTAATGGTAAACGGGGTAAAATCAGTGGCGGCTATAGTGAAGAGCTCTGTGTCCCAAGGCACAGTCCTCATCCCACTTCTCTTTCTCATTCCAGTATTTGACACAGATATGGATATAAACCATAGCATTGTATCCTTTGCAGACAACACTAGAATCTGTGTGTGAAAGTGGCATCCATAAAAGAGACAACGAGCCTCCAAGCTGATATTAACCAAGTCTTCCAGTGAGGAATACTGACAACAGTATAATGTTCAGTGAAGGCAAATGTCAGTTATGATGTTATGTAAAGAATGAGGAAATAAAAACAGGATCGGAGTAAAAGACAAACTCAAAACACTCCATATAATATAAATATGGGAGACTTGGGAATGATAACGTTAGAAGATCTCATGTTCAAAGAGCACAACAGTGTTGTTGAAATTGCAAGGAAAATGATTGGCCGGATAGCTAGAACCTTCAGAACAAGAGGCGAAATTGCTGCTAATCTGAAAAAAAATGTAAAGAGAACCTTCACAGTCAAGAACCTAAATTACTGGGAACGCTTAGTCCTAAGAACTGTACTCCTTAGAACATTAGCAAGAAAAAATATATGATAATCTACACCTGGAAAATTACGAAGGGATTGGTCCCAAACCTGTACTCCGAAATAAACACACATAAACACGAGCTTGGCAGACAACGCAAGATTCCTTCGGTGAAAAGCAGGGACGACGATGAGCACACTGAGAGAGAATTCAAGAAGTGTAAAGGGACCACGACACTTCAACACACTCCTGTCATGCATAAAGTGGATTACCAACAACCCCTCTAGCTGTCTTCAAGAGGGAACTCGATAAATGTCTCATAACAGTTCTTGATCAGCCGGGCTGCGGTGCATGCGTTGGCCTACGGGTGGCGGGCACCAGCTACCTCATTGATGAGGCCAGCTACCTGGATGCCTGGTCTGGGACCGGGCCGCGGGGGCGCTGACCTCCGGAAGCGACTCCGGGTAGCCTATAGGTAACTACATGAGTTGAAAACTCCATCTGTAGTGTACAAAAAATAATGTTCAGCACATTTAACTTCAACAATCAAAGCATTGACCGGAACAAAATGATGAAAACTGTCAGACATAACTTGGGAAACGGACATGAACACCCTGAATTCTCAACTGTGCTTGGAAAAGCTGAAGGCAGAAGCATACAAAGTCTGTATTAAATATGTACCACTGAGAAAACCTAGAAGATCATCATTTAAAGAAAGAGAAGGTAGAAGAATGTACAGGAGGAAAAAGGTTCCTAAACTACGTAAATGAAAGATTATTAGTGTTGTGAGGTAATGATCTCCGGATTCCATATGAGAGTATCACAGGCCACTCACGAGGCGGGTTGGTTGACACTGTTGTAATAGGTGAGCTTGTTTCAACACTCCCACTGCACAGATAACCACAGATAACCTTGTGAGTAGTCATGATAGTGAAATGACCTTGGTGCTCCCTCACTGGTCCCTTCTCCCCACCCCCTACCTCCCACCCTGCACGTGGAGAGGGTGTGGGTGTTGTCGGCCAAGCCAGGCCAGCGCTGCTTGACGTAACCCTCACACTAATCCTAACCCGCTTCCCACCCCACCCCACCCCACCCTCTACCACTCCAGCCTCCACCACTCCAGCCTCCACCACCCCACCATACTCGCCCTCTTGTAGTCCTCTGCATTGTGTCTATTACAACATCATCGTCATTGGTTGCATTTGTTAAAAACGTATGTTTCTTATATTGCCTCCAGATTTCTTTTCGATGAGTTTTATGTTTAAAATAATTTACTTTCACCCACACATAACGTGACGTACATAGTGGTAGTAACTCCTGAAGGACAAGATGGCGTACAGCAGTGCGGCCAGCAGTAACAGCCTGGTTGATCAGACCCTGATCCACTATGAGGCTTGGTCACAGATCGGGCTGCGGGGGCGTTGACCCCCGAAACTCTCTCCAGGTAAAGTCCAGGTAATATGCAGTGTGCTGCTGTCATACCCTGTATGACGTTAGAGCGATGGGAATTATTTCGTCAAGCATTCCACAGTGGAGCTCTATATTTTGAAATAATGAAGATCTTAGGTAGAGATCAAAATATTACATTTCCTGCTTGTTTGTTTTAGGTTTCCTCAAAACTGTCTTCAATCGCTGTCTACCAGGGAAATTAATGGAAGAGGAGTTGGGAAGAGATGAAGAAAATGGAAGTAATTTGTATAGTGTGTTGTAGCAGTACTAATACCTCAGACTGAGATATCTTTCCCGGTCGTCCTAATGCATTGGAATCATATAAAGTTTGTACTTTGTTTTCTTTCAGGTAAGAGATGGCTGTCTTGTGACGAGGTTTCCCGGTGAAGGTAATGTTGACACGGAATTTGTTCACAAGTGAGGGAGACGGATTGTACAGGTTCCATTCCGGCCGCACTGAGAATAATTATTAGTGTTTCTGAACATTCCTAAATACCTCACGTTGTGTTCTTGGGCTGTACAGGCTTTGAAATATTTCTGTGTATTGCCAGCCCAGGTGTTTCCTGGAGTGAAGCAGGTGACGGGGCAAACCATAATTTCATCCTTATAAGTAGCAGGTTACAAGGCTAGGGGAGGTAGTTGTGTTGAATAGCTGGGCCTACGGATATTGATACAGTGTTCTCTTATTGTGCTCACGGCGCCTTTACTTTTTATTGTGTTTATTTTGCATTTCCTCCCATATCTTTAACTCCGGTTTGTTTCCCGGCCACAAAGGGGCTATTTGTTTTTATGATTTGTATAGATGGGGGTAGGAGGGTGTTGGAGGTGGAAGTATGTTGAAGGTGTGGGGTTTTTATGACTATCTTAATAGCTGAGGCGTTGTAACAATGTTGTGGGTACTCACTGGCCATTACCTCGCACTTTGTGACACGTGTCTTGAGGTCTCTTCAAGGACGCCCATCTTGCCTGCCAACTCTGTACTTGTTGCTGTCTCAACTGCAAGGAAAATCATAGGTTGAACAACAGGAACCTCTGCAAGACTTACGACTCCAGTGATAAAACTCTTTAATGCACTCTTTACATCGGAATACTGTGGTACGCTAGCAACAGCATTAAGGCAGGCAGAGTTTTAATCAAAATAGAGAATTTTCACTGCACGCCTAAATCTAATTGCCTGTTTATTTTTTTGGAAACGCCTTCAGTCCCTCTCTGAAAAGTCGTCGAAAAAGATATATGATAATTTACACCACAAGTCTGCACACTAAAATTGCTACTTACGATAGTAGGAAACAGGGCAGATGGTAAAACCAGGAATGCAATAACTACACTTAAGTCAAACGATGCTTCGTTCCCCTGGACCACTGGACTTGACAGTGGTCCTGTGCGAACCAGAACGCCGTCATACATAAGGTTCCTCTCGTAAGTGCGGGTGTTGGTGAATTGTTCCAACTTCGGCATTGTGATTTATATTTCTTTAGAAGAAAGAGTCCAAGGCTATTTAACACCCCCTATAATACAAGGGAAGGTGCTAACACTCTCTATTCAAAAAGAAACTTGACAGATTAATTCAAGCAGTTCTTGATCGACCGAGCTGTGGTAACTATGACGCGCTATGCACAAATAACTCGCACATAAGAAACGGAAACCAGGTGTCGATCCCACTTGAATCTTCGTAAGTTTTAGTATCCTATTTACGGGTTATTTATGTATTGTTCCAGTCACTGTATTGTGCTTTATTTATTCTTCTCGACGGACTGTTTGTTAGCACCAACAACCTGACTGGGTAGGCTGTCAGGCAGGAAACTTGGTTTGAGACCGTGTCAGGTCTGAGACCAGGGAATATAACACATCACTGTAATGTGTAGCTCACCACCCACTGGGTGGTGAGCTAAAGAGTAGTGGTCAACAGAGTTAAATCGGAGGCTGCAATAGTGAAGAGCTCTGTTTCACAAGGCACAGTACTCGCCCCCATCTTATTCCTCATCCTCATATCAGACAGAGATATACACCACAGCACCGTATCATCCTTTGCGGATACTAGGATCTGCACGAGGCTGTCATCTGCTGAGGACGCGGTTAACCTCCAAGAAGATATAAACAAAGTTTTCCAGTGGGCAACGGTAAACAATATGATGTTCGATGAGGACAAATTCCAACTACTCCGTTATGGAAAACTGGAGGAGATAATAACTAGAACAGAGTATACTACTGACTCCGGCCATACAATAGAGCGGAAAAATAATGTAAGGGACCTGGGAGTAGTAATGTCTGAGGATCTCACTTTCAAGGATCACAACAGTGCCACGATCACAAGTGCAAAGAAAATTATAGGATGGATAATGAGAACGTTCAAAACGAGAGATGCCAAGCCAATGATGATCCTTTTCAAATCACTTGTTCTCTCTAGGCTGGAATACTGCTGTACATTAACATCTCCATTCAAAGCAGGTGAAACTGCATATCTAGAGAGTGTACAGAGATCCTTTACTGCACCTTAACTACTGGGAACGCTTGGAAGCACTTGACTTGTACTCGTTGGAACGCAGGAGGGAGAGATATATCATAATCTACACTTGGAAAATCCTGGAAGGAATGGTCCCAAATCTGCACACAGAAATCACTCCCTACGAAAGTAAAAGACTGGACAGGCGATGCAAAATGCCCCAAATTAAAAGTAGGGGCGCCATTGGTACACTAAGGGAAAACACCATAAGTGTCCTGGGCCCAAGACTGTTCAACAGCCTCCCATCAAGCATTAGTGGAATTGCCAATAAGCCCCTGGCTGCCTTCAAGAGAGAGCTGGACAGATACTTAGTGCCGGATCAGCCGGGCTGTGGCTCGTACGTTGGACTGCATGCGGCCAGCAGTAACAGCCTAGTTGATCAGGCCCTGATCCACCGGGAGGCCTGGTCATGGACCGGGCCGCGGGGGCGTTTGATGACCCCAGTAACCTGACGCAGGTGTAGCTCACCACCCACTGGGACTTACACAGGTGTAGGTGTAACTAGACGTCATCACCCACTGGGACTTACACAGGTGTAGTGTACACAGGTGTAGCTCACCACCCCACTACACAGGGGCTCACCACCCACGACTTACACAGGTGTAACTAGACTTACACAGGTGTAGCTTACCACCCACTGGGACTTACACAGGTGTAGCTCACCACCCACTGGGACTTATTATTATAATCAAAAAGAAGCGCTAAGCCACAAGGACTATACAGTGGGACTTACACAGGTGTAGCTCACCACCCACTGGGACTTACACAGGTGTAGCTCACCACCTACTGGGACTTACACAGGTGTAGCTCACCACCCACTGGGACTTACACAGGTGTAACTCACCACCTACTGGGACGTACACAGGTGTAGCTCACCACCCACTGGGACGTACACAGGTGTAACTCACCACCTACTGGGACGTACACAAGTGTAGCTTACCACCCACTGGGACTTACATATATAGTGTTCGTAACTTGTGAGCAAAACAAGAGAGTTGCACTGTGTTCTCGTGCACTTGAAGACTGTGCAAGTTTTCCTGGTAATCTAACCTTTTATTTTATTTTTGTTTTTGTTTTATACGCATTTGGATGCATCAGCATTGTGGTGCTGCGCTGTTCTTTGTGGTAGTTACACAGTGGGAACAAAAGCTATTTGTATACCAGTCATATTCCATCATGCAGGAGGGGGCTCATATATTATTATTATAATCAAAAAAGAAGCGCTAAGCCACAAGGGCTATACAGCAGGGGGCTCATATAAGGTGTTGAAATCTAGTCCTTGGGATACAGGTGTGGGTTGGGGGGTCTTAGTGGTGATACAGGTGGGGGGGGCTGGGAGGTCTTAGTGGTGATACAGGTGGGGGATGGAGGTCTTAGTGGTGATACAGGTGGGGGATTGTGAAGGCTTACTCAACCCTGTAACAACTTCAGACAGTATTACCAAGGCTGGCTCCTCAGGAAAATTAATGAATAGAAAAAGAAATAATAATTCACAAAGATAAACACTATTATTTAGTAATGCAAAGATAAAACATTAAAAAATGAAGGTGTATCCTACTTGAAAGAAAAATGAAATGAAAAATTGCCATTTGAATTCAACGCTAATATGTACAAGTAAACTGGGGTGTCTGGTTGATGTTGACACCGTCTTGTAGAAATTGTAGCCGTTGATGATGGGGGGGTTCACAGGTGTTGAGTGACAACCCAACGACTAGTTCTTCACAGAGTCTATAGCCTTGAATAGTCAGTCCAGATGACAGGAACGCAGGTTCTTTACCACTACAAAGATGAGGGGTAGTGTCCTGTACAATTAATCAGGTAGGTAGATTATAAGGTGATGTCCCAAGACCGGTTTCAGTCCGTCTCCTTCAACACTTCTCGTTGGTTGGCAGGTGACCCGATATGTCATTCCAAGCTGGAAAGAGAGACAGGTTACCCACTGCTTAAGAAATCACTCTCCATGATAAGTGTAAGATACTTAAAAAAGGTGGTGATTATCGAAGTCTTATGTGGAGCTTAAAACTGAAAGGACTAAGTTTATTATTGGTCAAAAGTGAAGCTTTCAACCAATATCCACTAGAATAGGAGCAGAGGCTTTTACTTACAGTTGTGCTGGGAGCTGTGAGTCGAGTGATTACTGTTTGGCCGGAGCCCCACACGTCACCTTTCGGGGTGGGGAGAAAGGTTGGGGGAGGGGATAGCGGGAGCTAGACTGACCCTACCTTAACAAGCAGCCGGCAGTCAAACTATCGTTACCATATACTCGCTCGCTACTCCTATCTGTTGAACTTTTCCCTCACAGGGATGGAGGTCTTAGTGGTGATACAGGTGGGGGATGGAGGTCTTAGTGGTGATGCAGGTGGGGGATGGAGGTTTTAGTGGTGATGCAGGTGGGGGATGGAGGTCTTAGTGGTGATACAGGTGGGGTCTTCTGGCATAAATGGGTGTGGGTGTTGCTGGTTGACGTAGTATCTGAGTAAAAGAATTTCTATATTCATTTAGTTTCTGATCAACCGAGTGTTCCCAGGATCAACGGCCCCTGCGCCTCGGTCCCAAACCAGGCCTCTCGATGGATGGGCCTGATCAACCAGGCTGTTAGTGCCAGTTGTACTAAGTCCAACGTAAGCGTCATACCCCGCACTCGCTGGACATTTATTTTTGTTTACTGTTTATGTTCGTTGCTTTTATTGTTTGTTAATTTTATCTTTGTGTGTGTGTGGGTGTTTATATATATATATATATATATATATATATATATATATATATGTATATATATATATATATAAGGTTATGATCGATGAGTAACTTACTGATTAGTCGGGTTGTGGTCTTGAATTGCGTGCGGCCAGCACAGATAGCCCGATTGATCACGCCGTCAGCTAGGCCTAATCTGGAACCGGGTCGCAGGGGCAGTGATCCAGTAATAGTGTACAGGCAACCTACAGACATGCTGCATCGTGGAGATACCTTTCACCCAACATTTGAATATTTGGTATGAGAGCGGGTCCCAAGAAGCAGCCTGGGACCCAGGATAGTGACGTCCGAAATCATGTTCAGGTAATCAGGTAACTTCCAGTAGGAAGAACAAAAAGGCACAAGTTATTTGTACATAACTTCCAGCAGGTCTGTACTTTTCTGTCACAGTTCCACTGTAATGTTTCACCCGAGGTACCACCCACAACAGTTGACTGACTCTCACGTGCTTATTCACTGTTTGGTGAGCAGGGACAGGGGTAAGTAAGTTTATCCAGGTACAGGTACACATAAATAGTTATATAAATTATCGTACATAGCAGCATATGTGTAGATTACCTAGGATAACTCAAAAAAGTCTAAGTGACTTATTTCCATTGAGGTGCTTGGGTAAGGGGACGGCAGGTTAGGAACAGAATGAGAGGATACAGGTGGAGAGGGTGGTAGTGGAAGTTGCAGGTGGAATTCTCTGAGTGGGTACAGGTGGTGAAGTTTTTTTTTTGTTTGTTTATGAAAATTGGACATAAGCAATGTGAAGGAGAGGGATGGGTGTTGCGGGTGGGGGTCCTGTGATGCCCTGAGTGGGTACAGATGGTTGAGGAGGTGTGATGGGGAGGGGAGAGGGGGGATAGTGTGTCCTGACAGACAGTGTGGCGCCTCAGATATACACCCTCAACACGTGCCTACACACACACACACACACACACACACACACACACACATCTACTCACTTGGTCTTTCTTATCCCTCACACTCGCACTTAAATTCTTTCTCATTCTCTCTCTTCCTTCCTCCCTCTTCCTTTCGCTTCTTTTCTTTCCCTCAAGAAAGAGAGAGAGACTAAAAGGAAAAAAAATAAATCAGGACCAACAGACTAAAGGAATTCATATAATTGGTAAGGTAAATGCAGGTTATAGTCTGTGTGATAACTGTGATCTTAGGAGTCAGGAGTGACACCGTACTCTATGGTGTGTGTCAGGGAAGACACCGTACTCTATGGTGTGTGTCAGGGAAGACACCGTACTCTGTGGTGTGTGTCAGGGAAGACACCGTACTCTGTGGTGTGTGTCAGGGATGACACCGTACTCTATGGTGTGAGTCAGGGATGACACCGTACTCTATGGTGTGAGTCAGGGATGACACCGTACTCTATGGTGTGAGTCAGGGATGACACCGTACTCTATGGTGTGAGTCAGGGATGACACCGTACTCTATGGTGTGAGTCAGGGATGACACCGTACTCTATGGTGTGAGTCAGGGATGACACCGTACTCTATGGTGTGAGTCAGGGATGACACCGTACTCTATGGTGTGAGTCAGGGATGACACCGTACTCTATGGTGTGAGTCAGGGATGACACCGTACTCTATGGTGTGAGTCAGGGATGACACCGTACTCTATGGTGTGAGTCAGGGATGACACCGTACTCTATGGTGTGAGTCAGGGATGACACCGTACTCTATGGTGTGAGTCAGGGATGACACCGTACTCTATGGTGTGAGTCAGGGATGACACCGTACTCTATGGTGTGAGTCAGGGATGACACCGTACTCTATGGTGTGAGTCAGGGACGACACCGTACTCTATGGTGTGAGTCAGGGACGACACCGTACTCTATGGTGTGAGTCAGGGACGACACCGTACTCTATGGTGTGAGTCAGGGACGACACCGTACTCTATGGTGTGAGTCAGGGGTGACACCGTACTCTATGGTGTGAGTCAGGGGTGACACCGTACTCTATGGTGTGAGTAAGGGTGACACCGTACTCTATGGTGTGAGTCAGGGGTGACACCGTACTCTATGGTGTGAGTCAGGGATGACACCGTACTCTATGGTGTGAGTCAGGGGTGACACCGTACTCTATGGTGTGAGTCAGGGATGACACCGTACTCTATGGTGTGAGTCAGGGGTGACACCGTACTCTATGGTGTGAGTCAGGGATGACACCGTACTCTATGGTGTGAGTCAGGGATGACACCGTACTCTATGGTGTGAGTCAGGGATGACACCGTACTCTATGGTGTGAGTCAGGGATGACACCGTACTCTATGGTGTGAGTCAGGGATGACACCGTACTCTATGGTGTGAGTCAGGGATGACACCGTACTCTATGGTGTGAGTCAGGGATGACACCGTACTCTATGGTGTGAGTCAGGGATGACACCGTACTCTATGGTGTGAGTCAGGGATGACACCGTACTCTATGGTGTGAGTCAGGGACGACACCGTACTCTATGGTGTGAGTCAGGGACGACACCGTACTCTATGGTGTGAGTCAGGGACGACACCGTACTCTATGGTGTGAGTCAGGGACGACACCGTACTCTATGGTGTGAGTCAGGGACGACACCGTACTCTATGGTGTGAGTCAGGGACGACACCGTACTCTATGGTGTGAGTCAGGGGTGACACCGTACTCTATGGTGTGAGTCAGGGGTGACACCGTACTCTATGGTGTGAGTCAGGGGTGACACCGTACTCTATGGTGTGAGTCAGGGATGACACCGTACTCTATGGTGTGAGTCAGGGATGACACCGTACTCTATGGTGTGAGTCAGGGATGACACCGTACTCTATGGTGTGAGTCAGGGATGACACCGTACTCTATGGTGTGAGTCAGGGATGACACCGTACTCTATGGTGTGAGTCAGGGACGACACCGTACTCTATGGTGTGAGTCAGGGACGACACCGTACTCTATGGTGTGAGTCAGGGACGACACCGTACTCTATGGTGTGAGTCAGGGACGACACCGTACTCTATGGTGTGAGTCAGGGACGACACCGTACTCTATGGTGTGAGTCAGGGACGACACCGTACTCTATGGTGTGAGTCAGGGACGACACCGTACTCTATGGTGTGAGTCAGGGACGACACCGTACTCTATGGTGTGAGTCAGGGGTGACACCGTACTCTATGGTGTGAGTCAGGGGTGACACCGTACTCTATGGTGTGAGTCAGGGGTGACACCGTACTCTATGGTGTGAGTCAGGGGTGACACCGTACTCTATGGTGTGAGTCAGGGATGACACCGTACTCTATGGTGTGAGTCAGGGATGACACCGTACTCTATGGTGTGAGTCAGGGATGACACCGTACTCTATGGTGTGAGTCAGGAATGACACCTTACTCTATGGTGTGAGTCAGGAATGACACCTTACTCTATGGTGTGAGTCAGGGGTGACACCGTACTCTATGGTGTGAGTCAGGGGTGACACCGTACTCTATGGTGTGAGTCAGGGATGACACCGTACTCTATGGTGTGAGTCAGGGATGACACCGTACTCTATGGTGTGAGTCAGGGATGACACCGTACTCTATGGTGTGAGTCAGGGATGACACCGTACTCTATGGTGTGAGTCAGGGATGACACCGTACTCTATGGTGTGAGTCAGGGGTGACACCGTACTCTATGGTGTGAGTCAGGGATGACACCGTACTCTATGGTGTGAGTCAGGGATGACACCGTACTCTATGGTGTGAGTCAGGGGTGACACCGTACTCTATGGTGTGAGTCAGGGGTGACACCGTACTCTATGGTGTGAGTCAGGGATGACACCGTACTCTATGGTGTGAGTCAGGGATGACACCGTACTCTATGGTGTGAGTCAGGGATGACACCGTACTCTTTGGTGTGAGTCAGGTGGTTGAGCTGTGCTAGAGACTTTCTGCTGTTTCCAGTAATGAATTTGGCAAACAAAAAAAATTTAAAGTATGACTTTATAATTTATATTGTATTTTTTGATGAAATGTGTTTCATATAAACGAGTACAGGCAGTGACAAAAGTGGAGGCATTGATAACAAAAGTGGAGGCATTGATGACAAAAGTGGAGGCAGTGATGACAAAAGTGGAGGCAGTGATGACAAAAGTGGAGGCATTGATGACAAAAG
This sequence comes from Cherax quadricarinatus, assembly GCF_038502225.1. NCBI lineage: Eukaryota > Metazoa > Arthropoda > Malacostraca > Decapoda > Parastacidae > Cherax > Cherax quadricarinatus. The sequence continues at coordinate 2,860,440 of NC_091330.1, read as the reverse complement.
TGGAGGCATTGATGACAAAAGTGGAGGCAGTGATGACAAAAGTGGAGGCAGTGATGACAAAAGTGGAGGCATTGATGACAAAAGTGGAGGCATTGATGACAAAAGTGGAGGCATTGATGACAAAAGTGGAGGCATTGATGACAAAAGTGGAGGCATTGATGACAAAAGTGGAGGCATTGATGACAAAAGTGGAGGCAGTGATGACAAAAGTGGAGGCATTGATGACAAAAGTGGAGGCAGTGATGACAAAAGTGGATGCATTGATGACAAAAGTGGAGGCATTAATGACAAAAGTGGAGGCAGTGATGACAAAAGTGGAGGCAGTGATGACAAAAGTGGAGGCAGTGATGACAAAAGTGGAGGCATTGATGACAAAAGTGGAGGCACTGATGACAAAAGTGGAGGCATTGATGACAAAAGTGGAGGCACTGATGATAAATCTGAATACAAGAATTCCAACTGCCATTAAACACAATGGATATTGCAACAAGATATTTGCTGAAAACTGTGAACATTGACGTCCTACATTATCACAGAGTTCTGTGAAGGAAGATTACTAAACACATGAATTCAAAACATTTGCATCACCCAGAGCAGTAAAAGTTGTCCGTACCTCTCGCAATTGCTGCACCATTACGACAGTCTTAAGATGTGATAGAAGACAAAATGCGGATGTAGTGCACACGGACTTTGCAAAAACCTTCGACAAGTGTGATCATGGTGTAATAGCCCTTAAAATGCGCGCAAAAGGAATAACTGAGAAAGTGGTCAGATAGATAATTTTCTGACAGGGCAGAGGCGCCCTCAGTGTCCGGCACAGTATTGGTTCTAGTTTTATATTCACTCTCATATTCGACATATACAAAGATTTGTTATGGCGCTGTATCACCATTTGAGTATAATAATGGATTTTGCATGATAGTGAGTAGATCGCAGAAAACAGTATGATGTTCATTAAGGACATACTTCAGTTACTCCGCTATGGAAAAAAATAGGAATTACCAAGTGGAACGGAGTATAAATCAAACTCAGGAGTGATAGTGTCAGATCTTGCTTCAAGAATCACAAACGTAAGGTAATTAATAGCCTGGATAACTAGAATCTTTAAAACAAGAGATGCCAACCTGATGATTACACTCTTTAGAAATGGAATAGTGCTGTACACTAGTAGCCCATTTTTGAGGCATGCGAAATTGCATATCTAGAGAATACAAAGAGAACCTTCACTGTCCATGTGTATTCATTCAAACTCCTTAATTATTAGGTATGTATGAAGTCCCTTGTATAGTAGGCAAGAAAGATGTATCATAATTGACAAATGAAAAATTCTGGAGGGATTGGTCACAAATCTGCTCACCGAAATTACTTTCAGTGAGAACAAGAGGCTTGGCAAACGTTGCAGAATACCTCCAATAAAAAAATTGAGTGCCATGAGTACACTAAGAGTCGAGACAACTCAGTAAGTGTAAAGAGACGAAGAATGTTCAGTACTCTCGCTTCAGACATAGGGAGAATTACCTCCAGACTCTTAGCTATCTTCAAGAGGTAACTGGACAAGGTTAGGTTAGGTAAAGTGTGTCGGGAAACAGGACAGTGTTTCCTGACGCGATAAGTTGAAGTTTATTCCTGGTCAGTCGGCCTATGGTGTCTACGTCGGACTGCATGCGGCTAGTACCAACAGCTGGGTTGATTAGGTTAACAGCCAGGATGCCTGGTGTGGGACCGGCCCGCAGGGGCAGTAACCCCCGGACTCGTCTTCAGGTAACCTTCGGGAAAGTGTATGAGGATTTTTCCGGGAACTTATGTTCTTCCTAGAACTCTGCTAAGTGGCTCCTCCTTAAGTTGTTTTCCACTCTCAAGTGTCTCGCGTTTAACGCTTGTTAGTTTCTGTGCTGCATCGTGGGTGATCATGTTTGTGCAGTTCTCTGGTGCACTAGTTAAGTTAGAGCTGTGCGGGTGTGTGTGGTAGTAAGGTGGGGCAGCGTACTCCTTCCTGGCTTCCTGCCCACATTACTGCCAAGTAAACATGTTGCTGCCCATGATGACTGCCTCCTATATTGTTTTGGTGCCACTTGGACCCTACCCCCACCCCCTCCCTACTCTCTCTGTCTCTCTCTGAGTGTTGTGAATTGTTGTTCTGAGTTCAGAGGTGAGTGTTGTGAGTTGTTGTTCTGTGTGTGGATGAGTGTTGTGAGTTGTTGTTCTGAGTGTGGGTGAATATTATGAGTTGCTGCTCTGAGTGTGGGTGAGTGTGGGCGGGGCACGCAACAAGTGCTTCAACTTTCGACCTTGGTCGCACACTTGTGCCAAACAGTTGTTGTTGTTGTTGTTGTTGTTGTTGTTGTTGTTGTTGTTGTTGTTGTTGTTGTTGTTGTTGTTGTTGTTGTTGTTGTTGTTGTTGTTGTTGTTGTTGTTGTTGTTGTTGTTGTTGTTGCTGCTGCTGCTGCTGCTGCTGCTGCTGCTGCTGCTGCTGCTGCTGCTGCTGCTGCTGCTGCTGCTGCTGCTGCTGCTGCTGCTGCTGCTAGTTTTGCTTTTCACTGCTCTTGTTTCTGGTGCTGACTTACCTGCTGCTGCTAGTTTTGCTTTTCACTGCTCTTGTTTCTGGTGCTGACTTACCTGCTGCTGCTAGTTTTGCTTTTCACTGCTCTTGTTTCTGGTGCTGACTTACCTGCTGCTGCTAGTTTTGCTTTTCACTGCTCTTGTTTCTGGTGCTGACTTACCTGCTGCTGCTAGTTTTGCTTTTCACTGCTCTTGTTTCTGGTGCTGACTTACCTGCTGCTGCTAGTTTTGCTTTTCACTGCTCTTGTTTCTGGTGCTGACTTACCTGCTGCTGCTAGTTTTGCTTTTCACTGCTCTTGTTTCTGGTGCTGACTTACCTGCTGCTGCTGCTGCTAGTTTTGCTTTTCACTGCTCTTGTTTCTGGTGCTGACTTACCTGCTGCTGCTGCTGCTAGTTTTGCTTTTCACTGCTCTTGTTTCTGGTGCTGACTTACCTTGCTGTTGCAGCAGCACTTTCTGCAACTTATCTTTGTGCCTTTTAGCATCTATGGTCCTGCTGATCCTTCATTTGTTGCTGCATAAGTTGTTATTCGCTTTAATGTTGATATACCTTTGTTGGTATATACCTTTGATGAGTTTCTAGAGTCTTTCTACTCCCGGAGCCCGGCCATGGGCCAGGCTTGTCTGGTGTTAAAAGCGCAGATGTGTCACGGGGCTGTAAGGAGTATTTCTTTAGTCTCAGGATGATTGAAAAGTGGAATGACTAAGATGAAGCAGTGGTGAAGGCCTAGTCAGTGCACAGCTTCAAGAATAGATATGACAAGGCCTGAGAGGCCAGACGTCAGTGATGTGGATCAAAGTGCTCAAGGAGGAGAATCCTGGAGCTAAGTCTTGACATCCGTAAACACACTCCATGAGCAAATACACACACAGGAAGTGGAACAATTTGGAGAGTGAAGTAGCAGAGGCAGGCTCCATACATAGCTTTAAGATGAGGTACAATAAGGCTCATGGAGCATGGAGAGAGTGGACATAGTAGCGACTAACGAAGAAGCGGGGCCGAGAGCGGTTAGGTGAGGAGAGGTTAAGGGAAATCGACCTGACAACACTGGAGGAAAAAAGGGATGGGGGAATGGGACATAACGGCATATAAAATACTGAGAGGAGTCGACAAGGTGGACAGAGACAGGATGTTCCAGAGATGGAACACAGCAACAAGGGGACACAGTTGGAAATTGAAGACTCAGATGAGTCACGAGGATGTTAGGAAGTATTTCTTCAGCCATAGAGTTGTCGGGAAGTGGAATAGTCTGGAAAGTGATGTAGTGGATGCAGGATCCATACATAGCTTTAAGAAGAGGCATGATAAAGCTCACGGAGCAGGGAGAGATTGATCTAGTAGCGACCAGTGAAGAGGCAGGGCCAGGAGCTATGAATCGACCCCTACAACCACAATTAGGCGAGTGCACACACACACACACACACACACACACACACACACACACACACACACACACACACACACACACACACACACACACACACACACACACTACATATTATTCAGCCACGTTAAATATACCACATGTAGATGTTATCTCCAGGAAGTGTAATCATAATATAAACTACATTGCGATTTAACACTGTGAGAGACCTTGGATACTTTACGTTACACGTTACCATGTGGTTGGTGTAGAAGCGTGACGTAATATGGACAGGCGAAAATTATTATACAGGTAGACAACAATATTCTTAGTTATCATTAGATACACGTGTTGCTCGATACTTTTGCATCGCCATGGCCGTTTTTTCACCGCGGGATGCAATCCTGAGTACTCTGCTAGTACACAGGAGCTTATTTTTACTGCTAGGTGAGCCGTAGGGGGTGGAGTACGGAGACATGATCATGTTTTTGAGGGAGAGGTACTGGTGTGGGGTAGGGCATGTCACCCAGGTAGCCAGACAGCACGGCGATAGCCAATACCTTCACATTGGTTAATATCTTATCATGTGGCAGATTGGTGTAGCAACTCCAAGGGAGTAGAGAGAGAGAGAGAGAGAGAGAGAGAGAGAGAGAGAGAGAGAGAGAGAGAGAGAGAGAGAGCGGGAAGTGTGACTCAACTTTTGTTTAGGTAAAATGAACCACAGTTAGTATGTAATGTAACCAGTTACTATAACATTTGACCAAGCTGCCTGTTGTGATAATTGTAAGGCAACAGGCACACAGTACTGTATTAGCGCCCCCTTAAACTCCTCATGACTTTTCAAAAGAGTAAATGGTTAGGGCAGTCAGGAATTAATAACGTATTTAAACTGAAAAGAACCTAAAGAGAGCTTCAAAAGAAACTTAAGAAAATTGTAAAGACATGCTAAGCAGATTGCTGAAGCTTACCTGGAGTCTATCTGGAGGGTGTTTCGGGGGTCAACGCCCCCGCGGCCCGGTATGTGACCAGGCCTCACGGTGGCTCAAGGCCTGATCAACCAGGACTGCTACATCATTAAGCTTACAAAAGAGTAACGCAATTTGTACATATAGAATTGAGGCTAATTTGATCTTGGTTTAGTAAAGAGAGTAGTTTGGATAATAAAAATACACCGAGAATTAGAATTTTTGTATAGATTTTGACTCGTACTTCAAGCCCCCCTCCCCCCCTACCAGTCTTAAAGTGACCTTGGAACAGGTGTTAAATATCTACCATTCTGTCTTCAAGGCACCTATACTAACAACTGGTGCCTTCTCAAGACATTAACACAAACAACTAGTGCCTTCTCAAGGCACTAATACTAACGACTAGTGCCTTCTCAGGGCACTAATACTAACAACTAGGACTTTCTCAAGGCACTAATACTAACAACTAGGACTTTCTCAAGGCACTAATACTAACAACTAGGACTTTCTCAAGGCACTAATACTAACAACTATTGCCTTCTCAAGGCACTAATACTAACAACTAGGACTTTCTCAAGGCACTAATACTAACAACTAGGACTTTCTCAAGGCACTAATACTAACAACTAGGACTTTCTCAAGGCACTAATACTAACAACTAGGACTTTCTCAAGGCACTAATACTAACAACTATTGCCTTCTCAAGGCACTAATACTAACAACTAGTGCCTTCTCAAGGCACTAATACTAACAACTAGTGCCTTCTCAAGGCACTAATATTAACAACTAGTGCCTTCTCAAGGCACTAATACTAACAACTAGTGCCTTCTCAAGGCACTAATACTAACAACTAGTGCCTTCTCAAGGCACTAATATTAACAACTAGTGCCTTCTCAAGGCACTAATACTAACAACTAGGACTTTCTCAAGGCACTAATACTAACAACTATTGCCTTCTCAAGGCACTAATACTAACAACTAGTGCCTTCTCAAGGCACTAATACTAACAACTAGTGCCTTCTCAAGGCACTAATATTAACAACTAGTGCCTTCTCAAGGCACTAATACTAACAACTAGGACTTTCTCAAGGCACTAATACTAACAAGTAGGACTTTCTCAAGGCACTAATACTAACAACTAGGACTTTCTCAAGGCACTAATACTAACAAGTAGGACTTTCTCAAGGCACTAATACAGACAACAAGGGACTAACATTAGCTTGCATCAAGCGATACACCACATAATACACTCATGAAAAATATTGAAACGTTCTGCCTCGTATCTGCAAGCGGAAATAACCTCTTAGTGGAGTGAAAGATACCATAGTGGTGAATATGTAAATTAACTTCCATGGAAGTTAGGGGCGCATTAGATCTAATCAAAGAACACCATGTTAACATCAAATGCCCGAGACGGTTCATCTTGTTATCAGAAAGTTCCAAGAAACTGTGGGTAGTGCGCAGTAATGGAGGGAGCTGTCAGATGGCCATTCAAGTCATGAACATATCGTGCACACAGTAATCTTCTGTCAGAACTTAATTGCCAGGATGTCGTAAAAAATGCATATCTTCCACAAATTCACCAGCCTCGGGATAAGTTATAATCGACAAGAAATACCCATTATAGTCCGATTTATGCCATACTTTGAAACCTGACTGTGTGGGCCAGCGGGCCGCAGACAACAACAACCTGGTTGACTGAGGTTACCGGCTATTACTTGGATGAACTCGGCTATTAGCTTAGATTTTACAGTACATTATATGTACACCACGAAATAAGTGTTTTTTATGCATATTTATAGTTTGGGAGAACTGGAACTGACCGACTTATCAATTTCCATCGTAAAGACACTAAGGGATTTGAAGACACCAATTAATTTGAAGATACCAATTAATTTGAAGATACCAATTAATTTGAAGATACCAATTAATTTGAAGATACCAATTAATTTGAAGATACCAATTAATTTGAAGATACCAAGGGATTAGAAGACGGCAAAGGATTAGAGGACAAAAAGGGATTTGAAGACAGCAAGGGATTTGAAGACAGCAAAAGATTTGAAGACAGCAAGGGATTAGAAGACAGCAAGGGATTAGAAGACAGCAAGGGATTATAAGACAGCAAGGGATTTGAAGGCAGCAAGGGATTAGAAGACAGCAAGGGATTAGAAGGCAAGGGATTTGAAGAGAACTAGGGCTTTGGTTAATTTTTATTAATAGAAGGTAGTTTAATCTAATTAAAACTAGCCTAACCTAAATAACTTAAACCGAGAAAATTGCTGCAAACTTTAAGGGTGAAATTCACATAAAATTTGCAAGGATGGGTTATCTGTGGACATGTGGGCAAAACTGGCTGCCAGCAACAGTAGCCTGGTTGAGCATGCAAGCACCAGACGAGCCTGGCCCAGGATCGGGCTGTGGGAGTAGGAAAACTCGAAACCCATCGAAGGTATAAGTATATGCCATGTATGATACTCGTGTAGATTTGAACGTTGCGAGGACTTACTCAAGCAGCGCTCTGACAGTCGTATCGCGGCCGTGTGTTTTTTTTTAATAAGTTTTTGTTAGTTTACGTAACCAATGTATTTAAATTTAAGATTTTTGTATTTGCATCGAGCGTTAAAAAATTGTTGCCTAACCGAAAGGAGTAAAATGAGATTGTAACGTGAAGAAGTCTGAGGCTTCATGTGGACGACACTGATGTTCTTACTGCACCTATCAACATTAACTTGAAAAGGAAGATTGTGATTAAGAAAAATGTAAATATAATGTTGAGTTAGTGGACGTACTTAGAGAGAGAGAGAGAGAGAGAGAGAGAGAGATAATGTTTTTCAAATGAGGCAATAATATTTTAAATTAATGAGGAGCAGATAGAAGCAAGAAACTTGCAGACCGCAGTGACTCTCGTTATCTCACATTTTTTTCGTTATCTCAGATTTGTTGACTTACTTTAAAAGTGTAATCTTTGGGATATTTTGAGTGGCATCAACGACCCCTGCAGCAACAACATTGACTTCCTGGAAGGTTGCAGGCACACGTGACGTCACAATGTTGCCACCAGGGAGATGATAGAAGACGGCTTGCAACATTGTTAACAAGTTTACCATATTCTTTTGGTAATTTGATTAGATCCATTTGTATTAATAAAGCCGATGTACTACAAACAGGAATATAAATGGGGTGAGAGGTGGAATAGGAAAGGTAATGAAATAAAGGTTAACATTATGATCATGAAACACTATAACCTCGTACAGCTCCTGGGAACTGGGAGGGTGTCAAGTTCGAGCCAGTGCCGTCCACAACATCAGGGGTCAACTCTTCGAAGCAAGGAAGGTTAAGAGCTGCTGGGTGTCTGCCCTGCGACACTGTGGATCCTCGTGACTTTAACAACAATGCTGTGGTGCCCATGTAAAACTGCGTTCTGCTGCCTCCGTCTACAGGCCTAGTCTGCCACCAGGTCGCAGGTGCAACGACCCCCCGGAACTAACAACAGGTAGACAACTCAGGTCATAGTCGCGCTGTACATTGTGACGACGGGCTGCTCCATCAAGAATATAATCTGGTTGATAAGTGGTCGAGGAGGAGGAAGTGGTAGGGAGGCGGAGAGGGTAGGTTAGGCAAGGGAAGTCTTGCCTTCCTTACATTACATTAAAAAAAAAAAAGAGCAAAAACGTCAAGGGTGAAAAACGTCTCTGGTAAAAACGTTGGCGAGCAAAAACGTGTTGGTCGTTGAAGTGGTTCTTCCTGCTTGTTAATACTGTCTTATTGCAACCCATCTTCGAAATACTCCGCTCTTAACGATTTTACGTGCCTCAATTTTTAAACGACCCAATATCTGAGCAATCTAATTAATTTCTTAACCATATAATAAATTTATAAACGAACTAATTTCTAAACAGTCTAAATTCTTAACGATTTAAGAATTTTCTTTTCAAATTTCCCTTGTGTATAAAGGTATGTTGAACATACACTGTTGATAATAATGAAATGAGTGAAATACTTTAGTCACAATACAGCTCTTGTGTTCAGTGAGCCATTTATCAGACCAAAGACTGACAATCCAAATGAGTTTTTTTTTTTTATGAACGAAACTTGAAACTGCTGATATCTCCGCGATTTCTGACATAAAACTATCCCCACTTCGAAGAAACCAGTGATAGCATGCCCATTCGCTCTGCCTAAGGTCAAGCATGATTCGTGGAGCTCCCTGTTCATCAAGAATTGCTAGAAACCAATTCTTGGAGGAACCTGGATACAGGTTTCATCCCACAGTCATTAAAACCCACCGATATAGCTCCACTCCACAAAGGGAACAGTAAAGCAGCTGCGAAGAACTATAGACCGATAGCACTGACGTCACACATTATTAAAATCTTTGAGAGGGTATTAGTAACAAGATTTCCAATCACATGGAATCATAATAATTGCGAAATCGAGGGCAGTATGAGTTTAGAGCAGATCACTCTTGACTTGTTCAATTATTACACCGATACGACGGGTCATGTATGCACTGGAAGACAAGCAAATTGCAGATGTAGTGTATAATGACTTTCAAAACTTTGACAAATGCAACCATGGTATACCTGGAGAGGGTTTCGGGGATGAAGGCCCCGGCGGCGTGGTCTGTGACCAGGCCTCGTACAGTACAGTAATACACAATATATGCAAAGGGAATAACTGTAAAAGTGGGTAGATGGATATTTAATTTCTGAATAGTGAAATCAGTGGTTGCCACAGTGACAAGCTCTGTTCCTGAAGGCACAGTACTCGCCCCACTTTTCCTTCTCGTTCCCACATCCGACAACGACAAGGACATAAGCCATAGTACTGTATCATCATTTACTGATGATACTAGAATTTGTATGAAAGTGACATCCATTTAGGACATAGTGAACCTTCAATCTGATATGAACCAAATCTTCCGGTGGGACACAGACAACAATATCATGTTCATCGAGGATGAATTTCAGTTACTCCTTCATGGAAAAGTTGAGGAAATAAAAACCGAAAGGGAGTACAAGGCAAATTTGAATCATTCGGTATAACAAAAGTTCATGGTGAGTCTTTTGTCAGAGGATGTTATAGTGAAGGATTACATGATCACAGAATCACAGGAAAATTATTAGCTGGATAACTAGAACATTCAAAACAAGATATACCGAGCCAATGATGATGCTCTTCAGGTGACAGTTTCTTTTGTCTGTAATGTTACTGTATATTAATGGCCCTCCCCCCTTCAAGGCAGGAGAAATTACAGAACTGGAAATCATCCAGAAAATCTTCATTGCTCGTTTTAATTCAGTCAAGCATCTGAACTATTTTGAATGCTTGAAGTCCCTTATACTGTACTCCTTGCAATGTATGCATTATAGATATACCTTTGAAGAGGTATATCTATAATATACAGTTGTCTACAACTGTGATGTATCATAGTCTACAACTAAAAATTTCTTGAGATTGATCCCAACCCTGCACACTGAAATCACTCTGTATAAAAGCAAGAGGCTTGGCAGACAGTGTAAAATACCTCCAGTGAAAAGCAGGGGTACGATTGCCACTTTTAAAATAATAGGTGTAAGGGAACCAAGACTTTCCAGTATGCTCCCCCCATTCATAAGGGGAATTGCTACAAACACCTCTTCATGGGGGGCTCCTTGACGTGGCAAAGAGGCTCTTGGTCTCAGGAATCAAATCCTTTGATCTCCTTCCTTAGACCGAGTTTAAGTACCCCCAATCCTCCCTTCCCTATCCCTTCCTCCCCATAACCCCCCTTTTTTCACTTCCCTTCCCTCTCCCAACCCTCCCCTCTGGCATGATGGTTTCTAGGTGGGGGTGGCATGCTGGGGTTCACCCCCCTCTGTGGGGATCCCTCGGGGGTTGTGGAATCTGAATTGTCTGAGGATGCCCTGCTCCCTTCCCGGATTTCCGGGTTGTGGGCAGAGTGCCCTTTAGATGATGGGTGTATCTCTGGAAGCTGCCTATCGGTTCTGGGGGGTGGCAGCCAAAGGAGGTATGCTTTGTGGTGGGTTTCCGACCGTCCTTTCTTTTGTCCACCGAGGTAGCTCGGTGGATGTGAGGCTGCTATCCTGGAGCGTTGGTTTGCTGGCATGAAGGGTAGGGTATGGCACAGGTTCCACGCTGCATCTTCACTGCCAGTGGGCTCAAGGCCCTCTCGGATGAGGGGAGGAGCTTTCAGCCCCTCCATACCTCTTGGCGATTGTCCTTCCACTGTCGCTCTTTTTTTTCTTTCCTTCTTTCTTTTTTTCTTAAAATAACAAGAAAGAAGATATTACAGAAGATGCCCCTATTATTATGGAATCTTCGCCCTGTGAAACCCTTCTTCCTCCCAGGCCCCATTCTGATCCCACACCCTGTTCTGGCCTGGCTTTGTTCTCATCACCTGCTTCAGGTGCTGCGGTGTCACCCGTTTCTGTTGATGCTGCTGCTTCTAGCATGCCTTTCACAATGCGTCAAGCTTCCCTGAATACAGTGCGACGGATCGCCGACCTCCCTCGGGTCAGAACACCAGTGATTCTACTCCTAAGCGTCCAATACAACCTACTGACGACAATTGATGACCACTTAAAAACGACCTACACAACACTCACTGCCTTTGCGACACTCACTGCCCTTGCAGTACCGACTAATGAGTACGCAATAGACAGAATTCTTTTCTTTACAAACGACGTCTCAAACTGATTATCTTTCTGATCATGGAATTGGTAAAACTATCCACATCAGTATGCTACACCATCTCCATTCTATGACCCTTCCCATTCTTTTACGTCTTTTCATTCTAATTTGGAAGCAAGGGGTTCTCCCACAACACTGTATAGTGTATTAACGTTTCACAAACCGGGTGCCTCAGGGCTTGACACCTCTCACTATCATCCCATTCCCCTGACCAGTGTGGTCTACAAGGTGATGGAACGATTGGTAAATAGACTTCTGATGTGGCTCCTAGAGACACACAACAGCCTTGTCCCTCACCAATATGGCTTTCACAAAGGCCACTCTACTTTAGACCTCTTGCTCCACTTTCATACGTATATTCGAAATGCCTATGCTAACAACCACTCTATCCTAGTGGTCTTTTTCGATCTAGAGAAGGCATATGACACCACTTGGAGGTACAACATTCTAGCCCAAGCCCACTCCTTAGGCCTCCGTGGTAATCTACCAAACTTCATCTCTGCTTTTTTGTCCGATGGACATTTTCAGGTCCGTATTGGCGTCTTACTTTCCTCGGACTTTGTACAAGCTGAAGGAGTCCCACAAGGTTGTGTACTCAGTACTACTCTTTTTCTCTTAGCTATAAATGACCTACCTTCCATTCTTCCTTCGCATATTCAGTCATCACTTTATGTTGATGACTTTGCTATAGCTTACTCGGGCGCTGACTGTCGACTAGTAGCAGCCTCCCTTCAGGTTTTGATAGACCGAGTCTCTCATTGGACCACTTCTCATGGCTTTAAATTTTTCAGTACGAAAACTTTTGCCATAGTCGGCTAAATCTCCATGAAGTTCTCGTCGCACTCTCCTCCATTTGCATTCCACCCTACTTTTGTCCAATCTAGATTATGGTGACCAAATCTATTCTGCAGCCCCTCCCGCAGCTCTGTCTAAGTTAGATCTTATACATCACCAAGGTCTCCATCTGTGCCTTGGTGCTTTTCGTTCATCCCTTGTTGAGAGCCTCTATGCAGAAGCGAATTTTCCATCCTCGTCTGATCACCGTGATGCTCATTGCCTTTGCTATTATGTTCGATCTCATGACCTCTACAATCCTTCCATATATAGGATAGTCACTGATGTTAGTAGACATTCTTTTTCCTCATCGCCCTTTTACTCTATCCCTTTTCTCTCCACCTACATTCACTCTTGTCTTCTCTTCAGTTACTACCTCTCTACATCATGTAGCATCTCGCTTTTCCCTGCCCCCTTGAGAAGTTCTGGCTGTTCATGTCTGTTCTTTCCCACTACCATGCGCAAAAGCCCAACTACCTACGGTGGCTTCCCGCTCTCTTTTTCTTGACCACTTCAACTCTCATTCTCATGTCATCGCTGTGTACACGGATGTTTCTAATTCTTCTGATGTCGGATGCAGCAGTGTTTCCGGACAGTGTCATGCGAGGGCATTTATTACCCTCAGCTAGCATTTTTATGGCTGAATTGTATGCCATTCTTGTACTTATCCGTAATGCATCTGTGCCTGTGTCACCATTTGTGGTCGTTTCAGACCCCATAGTTCTTTGTATCTAATTTTGGTTACGCTGTATTGCTGTATCACAGAGATATTGTTTTTTGATGGGTCCCTGGTCATGTTGACGTACAGGGCAATGAACAGGCAGACACAACTGTGCTGTCAGCAGTACATGACCTTCCAGTTTCATATAGAGGTGTTTCATTCGCAGACTATTTTGCTGTAATTGCTACCCATCTTCGCACCTGTTGGCAAAAATGTTAGTCTGATCTGCTCCATAACAAACTTCATTCTGTTAAACTGAGCATAGGTTTCTGGCCGTCTTCTTGTCATTATTGTCGAGGTTGGGAGACTACTCCAGTCTTCCCATGGGCCAGACCCGTCTTACTCACGGGTATCTCATGGAGAATTGTCAAGTTCCACTATCTGTTAGCCACATTCTGTAGGACTGCCCACTCTATCAACAAGCATGTTGAATTTACCTCCAACGTTGTCTCTGCTCTGTTGTCCTTTCTTTACCTTCCCTTCTTGCTGACGGACCCTCCTTTAATCCAGACACTCTCATTGACTTTTTGACAGCAATTGATATACTACACAAACTCTGATGATGATGTCTCTAGCACTCTCCTCAGTCCTTCCCACCTTAATCTCTAGCTACCCTCTACCCCTACACTATACACTGCCCCGCTGCACTTCATAACCTGATAATCATCCCTCTCCCTCCCCCATTGACCCTCCGTCCTTCCCTTGCCCTGCTGCTCTGTATAACCCTTGTGATTTAGCGCTTCTTTTTATTATAATAATAATCACAAACACCTGACTGTCTTCAAGAGGGAATTTCAGTTCATCAAGTCAGTTCCTGATCATCCGGGTCGTGATGCATACCAGACCAGGAAAAAGGAGGCCTGGTCTGGGAGCGGGTCTCTGGGGGCAGTGAAGATTCTCTGTACATTCTTCAGATTTGTAATATCGCCTGCTTTAAAAGAGCTGTTAACGTATAGAAGTAGGCCAGACTAGAGAGAACAAGTGATTTTTTAAAAGAGTATTTTTGGCTTCTTTGCAGTTGTGACAGTAATAATGTTAGGGTGGAGGTAAATACTACACATTTTCAAAAGTAGATATGATCGGGCTCTAGGAGGCAGGATTCAGTAAAGGCGGTAGGTAAGAGTTAATAGGCGGGGTCGGGAGCTATAAATCTATAAAATATGTGGAGTTGTATTTTCCAGTTTCCAACTTTAATCCTCTTCAGATACATTCTCCCGTCACCACCTCACGTGCATACCTTCACGTGCCTCGTACAACACTATGTTCTCTCACTTCTATATTGACTAAAGAGGATCTCAGTTGTAGATGGAAATATACAGCTTCTCACATGTCGTGTTTGTCTCCTATAAGTTTACTCAAGCACTGACAAGTGTTGGATGCACTTCAGGGTTTCCAGTCACAGCTAGGCAAGCACACAGCGTGCATGTCGGGGTATCACTTTGCAAAGCCTGTCACGTCTGCAAGTGAATGAACTGACACACTCTTAACACAGCCCTAGCCGTACATGTGCTATACCTGTGAGTGATTTCGAGTGTTTTTCTACCCTCGCAACCCTGCCTGGAGGGTCAGAATTTTATGTTCAGTCAATTTAACCAGTAGACCAGTTCAGCCAGCAGCAGCTGCTGCTGCTATTTCTACTACTGCTACTACTATTATTGCTACTGCTGCTGCAATATCAGGAATAGTAGTGTAGTGAGCATCAGTGATCGATGAGGCTTGTGTCATCACCAGTAGTGGCATACTGTACATACTAAAGGTAAGAGCCTCGAGTTAGCACCTATCTTGTCATTTAGTTACACCTCTTGTGTTAAACATGACTTCCTGTCTCACCTCTATTGAGTGAACATGACTTCCTGTCTCACCTCTATTGAGTGAACATGACTTCCTTTCTCACTCTTACTGAGTAAATGCACCACTGTACATTGAAAGTGACTTGACACGAGCACCAACTTCTTTATCTGAACCTACTTGGCTGCTGGCACTTCTGTCACTTGTTCTTGACAGACAAGACCATTGTGTCTGTCGGTGGAGCGGTGATGCCCACGTGGGTATCATCCCATGGGGAGGGCAGCGGTGGGGCATCTCGGGTAGGTGTGCAATAGAGGGCAGCCGCTCCTGTCACCATTGTGTGAGGGTGGTCATTTGTGGAGATGGTGTTGATGTGGAGGTGGTGGGCATGTAGTGGGGCATTAGTTCATGTTAGGGAAGATGGTGGGGCATTGGTACTAGGGTGTGGTATAGCCACAAACATCAGCTTTCACGTTGTGTGATGCTCACTTGTCTAGCAGAGTACATAAGTAACACACTTAAGATGTGTTTACTTTTTACCTGCTGTGTGTCTGGCTTCACTGCTAAGCTTCTCAAATGGCACCACAAGTTGGCTTGCTTGTTTATTGCGTAATACAGTGTTGCAGCTGCTGTAGTGTTCTGTTTCAAATATCTCAGTTTATCTTATTTGATCATATTGTTTAATTATGTTTAATCGTGCTTTTTGATCATGCTAGTTTATTATACTGCTTGATTAGGCTTCTTTGCAATGCTGAGCGTAACTGCTCTTCTGGGTGCTGGTAGAAGTCAACTAGTGAAGAATTGAAAGTGAAGGCGCCTTGTGCTGGTTTAAAAGAGGTGAATGACAGGCATATACCACAGATGTATTGACCCTCATTCTGAAACATAAATCGAGGCAGTATCATAAATTTTGGTATTTTAGTCTTAATCTTTTAGAGAAAGGATGATATTAACATAAAATTAATGCATTGGTGCGTGAACACATCTGGTCAGCATATTTACTTGTTGATGACATCGTGAAGTTTAAAGTATTGAGAGAAGCAAAGCTGTGTGCGTGTGTGACCAGATGTCTTCACTTTTGATGATGTTGCCTCTGTTGTACCGAACGAAAAAACTCATATTGTTCCCCATGAGGTCTATGTTATAACCACCAGACCTTGTATTTTATCACGGTAAGCTTATATTGTACACGACGGCGATATTATTGTTCCCCACGACGCCGATATTGTATATCACAAGGCCAGGTCTTTAATCAGAAGAAGCCTCTGTTATATCTCACGAGACCTTGTGTATCCCAGAGGGCCTGTGTTGTTTTACCAGGCCTGTGTTATGGAACATAGTGGTAAAAGTATCATTATCACACAGGATGTAATTTGGCAACATTTTCTTCGAGGATTTCGTGCGTCACGTGAGGCCAAACATTCTTGGAAAAAGTTGGCATCTCACTCTCAACTCCTGCTCGAAAACAACTATATCATCCATTATTTTTGGCACCTTTAATCAATTAACTATTTATTATTTTTAGTTCTTATATGTTAGGGTTACTCTTATAAAGCGTTATGTTGATACGATTGATAGTGTGAAGAACTGGTCAGATTATCTATTATTGGGAAGTCTCTCATGTATAGCCAGTGTATAATTTATAGAAATATCTCTATTAGTCTTTACCTATGTTGACTGGCAGTCATGTCTGTGGTAGAGTATTGACATGTCTGTGTGGAAGCTCTCCGCGGTGGAGGTGGCCATGACAGCTGTCTGTGGTAGAGGTAGCTGTAGATAAGTTGTGTCTGTAGTAGAGGTAGATGGCTGTGGCAGCAGTGTCTGTGGTGGCTGTGGCTGTGGACCGTGGAAAGAGGATGCGCTAGTGAAACCTGTTTTGTTGGTAGCTGTTGGGGCTATTGTCAAGTGGGCACGAGCAGCAGCGACCTGCTAGCTTGGCACCATGCCAGGCCCTGCCCAGCCCTGCCCTGCCCTACCTCCTCGCACTCCAAGCTCATGCTGCCTCTGCCACTCATGCTGCTTCCTCTACCACTGATGATGCTGCCTCTGCCACTGATTCTGCTGCCTCTACCACTGATGATGCTGCCTCTACCACTGAAGATGCTGCCTATACCACTGACACTTCTTTCAAGAGGGAACGTGACAAGTTCCTCCAATCAGTGCCTGACCAGCCGGGCTGTGGTTCATACATTGGACTGCGTGCGGGCCAACAGTAACAGCCTGGTTGAGTAGCCCTTGATCCAGTAGGAGGACTGGTCTGGGACCTGGCCGCGGGGGCGTTGACCCCCAGAAACATCCTTCAGGTATCCAGACTTACCCTGTTTCTCATTTTTTTCGATAAGGAGGTCATACAGGAACGCCAACAGCTTACTGAATCATCACAGGAAATGAGCCGAGGTTATTCGGACTAGTGATATTTTTAGTAAGCTCATTTTATATAATTTTAGTAAGCTCATTATTTATAATAATTTTGAGTAAATTTTAGGTGTAAAATGCTGCTAGAAGACTTTTTACTTGTAATATTCTATTATATACATCATTATTATGTTATTTGAGCGTTGAAGTTGTTAGGGCTGTCATCTGTGTTTAAGTAGTAGAGTTTTGAGACTTTTAACTTATTATTCATTAATTTATAATGAAGGCCAGCAAGTGCTTGTGTTACTGTATTAAATCTGGCTGTAGGCTTAATGTGTGTGTTATTTCTTTTATATAGTAACTTGTTGGGAGTGTATGGGCATTAGTTAAGTATATATGGTATATCTTTGATAAAGATGGGAGCACGAGTAAATATTGTGTTGTATATTTTTGTAATAATGCATCTCTTCTCATTTATATTGCTGTAATGTTAACACTGTCAAATGTTGGGCTACAGGGTTAGCATGGTGAGACCTATGGTCTGAAGGCTGGGGTGTTACGGGGGCAATCAGCTGTTGATTCGGCTAGAAAAATCACCAGTCTGTTTGACTCGATAAGAATATTGATTCGTATATCTTTGGAAAGAATGTGGAGACATTTTGACTGTGGCTGACTTTGGTGTCTGTAACTGAGCATTGGGATTCAGGTAAACTCTAGGCATAGTATGCAAGAGTTTGTCTTTATTTAGTGTCAGTAATCATTGTAAATAAATATACATTATTTTACTTAATGTGTCATGTGCAAGGCGATTGTCATTTGTTTGATGAGGCGCTGGGTAGGGTAATACCCTCTCATCTCTCTCTAGGACACCATAACAGTCATGACCAGTACACCCCCGCCTCGTTTTAAAAGCTGTGATTTGACTGGTACAGATAGTATTTGGGGATACGAGGGGAGTAATTTATAAACGTAATATGTTGCTGCTAGGTTTCAGTATAGCAGACAAGTTCTAGGGGGGGTGGCTTTTGTGAACTTATTTGTTGTTTTGTGGGATTAGCCTGGGAGTTCGCGTGGGGGCGGCTTTTAGCTTTCTCGAAGACCTGGGCAGTCTTCCCGGGTAGGTGATTGGGTAAGGAGAATTTTATTGATATTTTATGCCATAAATATCTTAGCATGGTCAATTATCACCTTTTTTTATATGAAAATTTCTTAATGAATTTGTAAAATTGTTTATTTTTGATGCCCAGTTTGTTATTGCCTTTCATTAAGGGCTGCCATTCAACTGTGGTTTGTATTGTCTGTTGGCCAAGCGCAGGTAATTTATGCCCTGCTGTCTTTACTTTTAACTTCCTGTCGTTATCTGTTTGGTGAGTTTTATACCCTAGTATAACAACTAAGTTATACACAAATAACATCACAGTGGAGAAGAGGAGCTTACGACGACGTTTTGATCCGACTTGGACCATTTACAAAGTCACACTAACAGAAAGGAGAGAAGGGGGGCAGTGTATATAGGACAGTAGACAGGGGACGGGACAAGAGAAGTACATGTATTAGGAAGGAAAGTAAGAGAGGTAGTGATAGTACTAGTAATAGTGGAGTCAGACCAAGAAAGAGGAGCACTGCAGGAGAGCTCCCCTCCTCCTCTTCTCTTCTTTCTGTTAGTGTGACTTTGTAAATGGTCCAAGTCGGACCGAAAGGTCGTCATAAGCTCCCCTCTCTTATATGCGGGTTATTTGTGTATTGTTCCAGTCACAGTATTGTGCTTTTTTTGTTATTTATAACTAAGTTGTTTTATGATAACCAGTACGTAACACTGCTGCTTCTACCACTGATGCTGCTGCTGTTTCCATCACTGCTGCTGCTGCCATCACTGCTGCTGCTGTTTCCATCACTGCTGCTGCTGCTGCCATCACTGCTGCAGCTGTTTCCATCACTGCTGCTGCTGCCATCACTGCTGCTGCTGCCACCATCATAACCTTCTTTACCTCATCTTAAGAACAACTTACCCGTCCAGGACGACACCAGCCCAGCAAGAGTCTCCCCGAAGATTTAATTCACAGATGACATAAAACTGCATCGTCACGCTCAAGGCAAATGGTTGCTACCTACCTGTTAAGTGTTGCAGGAATCATCGACCCCGCGACCCGCTCCACCAACAATTACAAATAAGAAGCTTCTTATTATTGTGGGGAAAGACAACCCGTACGGAGTCATGCGGTGTTTGGAGATGAGGAAGCAGTTGGATTTGATCCCATGTAGGGTGGTTGCTCATTAACACCACCACTACTTAGTAACACTACCACTAACCACCACCATCACCACCACTCATTACCCCACTAATCACCACTACCACTATTCACTACCACCATTACTCACTACCACCACTCACCACCACTACTCACTACCGCCACCACTACAGCTACCATCGCTACTGCTGCTACTATCACTATTTTGCTTCTATCACTTTCATCAAAACTACGCTTCACCATCTGTGCCATTCTCTCCTCAACATCAGCCACCTCCCCTCTCCCTCACCACTCTTCTCCCCTCCCAGCAGCAAGCACCTCTGAGAAGGACGTAGTCCGTCCCAGATAAGGTAAGGAAGGCATCAGTAAACCAGGAGACAGTTTGCAAAGTCAGCTGGTATGTTTATGTTTACCCCAGGTAGGTAAGCTCGCTTTAATTGCTCACCCCAGGTAGGTAGGTAGGCTCTCTTTAATTGCTGACCCACCTTCTCACTTTTGCACACGTCATGTAGATAGGCTGCGTGTAATTGTCTCCACTCGCGATGACTGGTCTTGGACTGAGCCGCGGAAGCGTTGACCCCCCGAAACACCCTCCAGGTATACTCCAGGTAGGTATACTCCCCCCTCACACACACACACACACACACACACACACACACACACACACACACACACACACACACACACACACACACACACACACACACACACACACACATATATACATACCAGACTGGTAGATGAGTTGATCATTCTGACCCACCTCTCACTCATAGTATCATAAAGTACGCAAGAATCAACGAAAGATGCGTCTGTGGTCATAACGTAAGATTAAGAGCCCTGCAGAGGTATAGGCTTGTGGTGGTACCCAGCAGTGATGGTGGAAGTGGTGGTAGGAGTGGTGGTGGTAGTGGTAATAGTGGTGGTGGTCAAAGGGATAGTGAAAATAAAAGTGAGGTGATAGTATTTGTAAGAGTGGTGGAAGTGGTGTTAAGAAAGATAGTGGGGACGATTATGGTATTGGGAGCAGTAATAATGGTGGCGGTGGTAATGAAAATGATGGTACTCTGCTGTTGTAGATGTTTAAGTGATACTGATATTGGTAGATGCTTAGTGTTGGTAAATCTTACGGTGATGCTTGGTACGTAGATGTTTAGGTGATGCTAGTGCTGGTAGATGTGATGCTGTGTGGGGTGATGGCTTGACAGATTAGCATCCAATTGTAACGGCCTGGCTCATCAGTTCTTGATCCTCCAAGAAGCCTGGTCTAAGACCGGTCCGCGGGGGCGTTGATCCCCGGAAACGTCCTTCAGGTATCCTTCAGCCATCCGTGGTTGTTAACCTTTCCATGAGTTGACATCATCATCAGCAATAATTAAGATTTAATGGCCCCTGGGTACTCCACTTGTCACTCTCGTTGTCAGCATAATTCAACATACGTTAGCAGTGATGCCACGGACTTCAAATACTGTCAGGTCAGCAGAGTTTAAACCCTGCTAGACGCCCTACAGTGAGGGGTAGTCAGACACGTACCCTCAGGCAGACAGGACAAGACTGCAGGCTGGGCTTCCTACTACCTATTCTCAATATACCAGTTTACTGTCTCAGTATCATTTACCATCTACACTCCACTTAAAGACCCTTCCCGACATTGTCTGCTTCCACAACTCACACTTGCCTTCTGTTATTCAGGTAGCCTTGATTTCATTTGAATTCTTTCCTTGTATTATTGCCTGCTGTTCCAGTTTATATAATATTTCTTTACCACTGTATATATAATAGTGTCGAATGCTCATTTACAGTCTGGGAAAATGCAGCCTATCCATACATGTATTATTGGCGATATGTATGTAATATCTAGAGGGATTGGTAAGGATTTTATTGTGTGTTGGAATGTTGTGATGTTAGAGAGGATGGTAGTGGTGGTAAGGATGGTGGTAGTGGTTGAGTTGGTGGAGAGGGTGGTGGTGGTTGAGTTGGTGGAGAGGGTGGTGGTGGCAGTGGTAGAGGAGGAGGCGCCAAGCTGTCTGGTGGTTCAGGGAGCCCCACACCTGCACCTGCTGCCCTGCCGCGCCTCTAACCCCCCATTCCCCCCCATCTCCTCTCCCCTACACACACACACACACACACACACACGCACAAACACACGCCAGAAGCACGGACTCGACCCCTGCAACCTCAACTAGGTGAGTACACACACACACCACACACACACACACACACACACACACACACACACACACACACACACACACACACACAGCAAACACACGCGCGCGCGCTCACACACACACACACACACACACACACACACACACACACACACACACACACACACACACACACACACACACCAAACACGCACACACACCAACCACACGCACACACACCAAACACCACACACACACACCAAACACCACACACACACACACACACACCAAACACCACACACACACACACACACACCAAACACCACACACACACACACCAAACACCACACACACACCAAACACCACACACACACACACACACACACACACACACACACACACACACACACACACACACACACACACACACACACACATACACACACGCACACACCAAACACACAGACACACACACACACACACACACACACACACACACACACACACACACACACACACACACACACACACACACACACACACAAGGACCAGGTAATCAGGCTAAGGAAGGAAGGAAGGAGGAGAGACAAGAAATGGCCGTGAAGTATGTGAGGAACTCAACAAGAGATTCAAAGAAGTGTTCACAGAGGAGACAGAAGGGGCTCCAGAAAGACGGAGAGGTGGGGCACACCACCATGTGCTGGACACAGTGCACACAACCGAGGAAGAAGTGAAGAGGCTTCTAAGTGAGCTAGATACCTCAAAGGCAATGGGGCCAGATAACATCTCCCCATGGGTATTGAGAGAGGGAGCAGAGGCGCTATGTGTACCCCTAACAACAATATTCAATACATCTATCGAAACAGGGAGATTGCCTGAGGCATGGAAGACAGCAAATGTAGTCCCAATCTTTAAAAAAGGAGACAGACATGAAGCATTAAACTACAGACCAGTGTCACTGACATGTATAGTATGCAAAATCATGGAGAAGATTATCAGGAGAAGAGTGGTGGAACACCTAGAAAGGAACGATCTCATCAACAGCAGCCAACATGGTTTCAGGGACGGGAAATCCTGTGTCACATACCTACTGGAGTTCTATGACATGGTGACAGCAGTAAGACAAGAGAGAGAGGGGTGGGTGGATTGCATTTTCTTGGACTGCAAGAAGGCGTTTGACACAGTTCCACACAAGAGATTGGTGCAAAAACTGGAGGACCAAGCAGGGATAACAGGGAAGGCACTACAATGGATCAGGGAATACTTGTCAGGAAGACAGCAGCGAGTCATGGTACGTGGCGAGGTGTCAGAGTGGGCACCTGTGACCAGCGGGGTCCCACAGGGGTCAGTCCTAGGACCAGTGCTGTTTCTGGTATTTGTGAACGACATGACGGAAGGAATAGACTCTGAGGTGTACCTGTTTGCAGATGACGTGAAGTTGATGAGAAGAATTCACTCGATCGAAGACCAGGCAGAACTACAAAGGGATCTGGACAGGCTGCAGACCTGGTCCAGCAATTGGCTCCTGGAGTTCAATCCCACCAAGTGCAAAGTCATGAAGATTGGGGAAGGGCAAAGAAGACCGCAGACGGAGTACAGTCTAGGGGGCCAGAGACTACAAACCTCACTCAAGGAAAAAGATCTTGGGGTGAGTATAACACCAGGCACATCTCCTGAAGCGCACATCAACCAAATAACTGCTGCAGCATATGGGCGCCTAGCAAACCTCAGAACAGCATTCCGACATCTTAATAAGGAATCATTCAGGACCCTGTACACCGTGTACGTTAGGCCCATATTGGAGTATGCGGCACCAGTTTGGAACCCACACCTAGCCAAGCACGTAAAGAAACTAGAGAAAGTGCAAAGGTTTGTAACAAGACTAGTCCCAGAGCTAAGAGGTATGTCCTACGAGGAGAGGTTAAGGGAAATCAACCTGACGACACTGGAGGACAGGAGAGATAGGGGAAGGGCATGATAACGACATACAAAATACTGAGAGGAATTGACAAGGTGGACAAAGACAGGATGTTCCAGAGATTGGACACAGTAACAAGGGGACACAGTTGGAAGCTGAAGACACAGATGAATCACAGGGATGTTAGGAAGTATTTCTTCAGCCACAGAGTAGTCAGTAAGTGGAATAGTTTGGGAAGCGATGTAGTGGAGGCAGGATCCGTACATAGCTTTAAGCAGAGGTATGATAAAGCTCACGGCTCAGGGAGAGTGACCTAGTAGCGATCAGTGAAGAGGCGGGGCCAGGAGCTCGGACTCGACCCCTGCAACCTCAACTAGGTGACTACAACTAGGTGAGTACACACACACACACGGCCTTGAACACCCACACACGTCACTCACCAGTAAGTCTGGGCATATAATGCATAGCCTTGTACGTTACGTTGTGGGGTATTGGCTCACTTGGGCATGACGTGCTGCTGGTACCAGGAACCCAAGTCCAAGATAACACACGTGAGGGTAACTTAACCACGCTCACCAAAGATTAAATGTCTGTTCCAACACAGACCCGCACTTATTATCTATTGTATCAGTTTATTATCATAAACTTGATAAACACTATCCCTATGTGATTGTTGTTATACCAGCAGTATGTGATTGTTGTTATACCAGCAGTATGTGATTGTTGTTATACCAGCAGTATGTGATTGTTGTTATACCAGCAGTATGTGATTGTTGTTATACCAGCAGTATGTGATTGTTGTTATACCAGCAGTATGTGATTGTTGTTATACCAGCAGTATGTGATTGTTGTTATACCAGCAGTATGTGATTGTTGTTATACCAGCAGTATGTGATTTGTTATACCAGTAGTATGTGATTGTTGTTATACCAGCAGTATGTGATTTGTTATACCAGTAGTATGTGATTGTTGTTATACCAGCAGTATGTGATTGTTATACCAGTAGTATGTGATGGTTGTTACGTCAGTAGTATGTGTTGATTATACCAGCAGGACAGTATATGATTGTTATTATACCAGCAATATGTGATGGCTGGAGGAGAGCTTAGTAGCATGAGAGCTTTATCAGTGTGAGAGCCTCACTAGTGTAAGAGCTTCACTAGTGTGAGAGCTTCACTAGTGTGAGAGCTTCACTAGTGTGAGAGTTTCACTAGTGTGAGCTTCACTAGTGTGAGAGCTTCACTAGTGTGAGAGTTTCACTAGTGTGAGAGCTTCACTAGTGTGAGAGCTTCACTAGTGTGAGAGCTTCACTAGTGTGAGAGCTTCACTAGTGTGAGAGCTTCACTAGTGTGAGAGCTTCACTAGTGTGAGAGCCTCACTAGTGTGAGAGCCTCACTAGTGTGAGAGCCTCACTAGTGTGAGAGCCTCACTAGTGTGAGAGCCTCACTAGTGTGAGAGCTTCACTAGTGTGAGAGCTTCACTAGTGTGAGAGCTCGGTATATCAAGGGTTAAGGTAACAACTATCCAGGGAGATACTACCGTTCTAGGAAGTAAATATTTAATGGAAACCTATTAATTATTTACTCTCTAACCTTTTCTTTGTCTTATGAACACATCGGATGACAGGTAAATCTTAGTCTTCAACTTGTACTCACTGTACACATGCACTTACACATCACTTGTGCTCTCTCGCTTAGAGTGTGTTCAACGTTGACGGCTTCTTTCAGGGCAGGAGAGATATCGGAGCTGGAACAGATAGAGATTATTTACGCCCGCATAGAGCCAATTAAGTATTTAAATTACTGTGAACGCCTCGGAGTCCTCAGTATGTACTCGCAGGAGCTGAAGGTGCTTGAGAGTCTGGTCCTAAATTTGTACACTGCCAGAACAACATACTGGAATGAAAGATATGAGGGGATATGTGAAATAACCCCAGTGAAAAACAGGCGCACCGTGGGCACAGTAAGAGAACACTGCATCTGTGGACCCATACTGTTTAACTCTCTACCACAAGATGGCAGAAACATGACGGAACAAGTGTAGAAGTTTTCAAGAAGAAATTGAGCATGTACCTCCGTCAAGTGCCAGGTCAACCATGCTGTGACAGATATGTGGGCCAGCGGACCGCTAGCATTAACAGCCTGGTTGATCAGGCAAGTACCAGACAAGCCTGGCTGCGAGTGTAGGAGAACTCTCGAAAGCCGTCAAAGGATCACTACGTTCACTTGGGCTTCTTTAATAGTTCTTAATCTTTCTGTACAATAGTTTCTTCCTAACCTAGGAAACCTGGTCTGACACCAGGCCGTCAGGAAGGTTGAACCCCAGAGCAACTAACACATAACCCTATATATTAGATTCTTTGTGTATATTTGTTGCACTCTGATTTTCATCGTGGGTTATACTATCATCTAGCATGCCTCCAGGTGAGTACAGTTAGATAGCGTATCTCTCGCGATTAGTATTTGGAGGCTGGTGCCTCGGACACACCTTGTGTTCATTGACTCGCATGAGTTTATATACGATATAAAACTAATCACACACTCGTAATGGGTATTTTCAGTGTGCTAGTTTAGGAACACACTATCAGTTTTCCCAGGTGTAAATTATTACATATTCCGTCCTGCGTTCTAGGGATTATAGTTTGAGGGAGATTGATAGTAAGGTAGGAGAGGCGATTGTTGAATGTTAGACATTATGCGATATTAAGGCTGAGGAGTCCTTCGCCCACCAGGGGTGAAAAAGTCTCCTCGGTGTTAATCACCATTTGAAACTTCATATCTGCGGAGGTTGTGACTAACCTGCTGGCACAGTGGCAGGTTAGTCTGCTGAAGTGCCAGTGGTGATGCTTGTTGTATGGTGAGTAATCTCCTGTGGATGGGCAGACTTGCTGCCTGGTTCGGCCACGCTCAGCCAACTTCAGTAGAGTACGTGGCTCACACACTGGTGCTTGCTGGCCCCAGGGGTGCCGGACCCCAGGGGTGCCGGACCCCTCACCTGATGAAGCCCATTCAGAAGCTTGAAAAGGTGCATAGGTTTACAGCGAGACTAGTCCAGGAGATAATACCTGAAGGATACCCAGATGTTTCCGGGGGCAACGCCCCAATGTCCCGGTCCCGGACTAGGCTTCCGGGAGGATCAAGGCCTGATCAACCAGGTAGTTACTGCTGGCCGCACGCAGTCCAACGTACGAACGACAGCCCGGCTGATTAGGCATTGATTTGAGGGACTTGCCAAGCTCTCTCTCTCTCTCTCTCTCTCTCTCTCTCTCTCTCTCTCTCTCTCTCTCTCTCTCTCTCTCTCTCTCTCTCTCTCTCTCTCTCTCTCTCTCTCTCTCTTTCTCTTGAAGACAGCTAGAGAATTGTTGGTAGGTCTCTCTTTTGCACTGGGGAAGGGCGTTGAAGAGTCGGGAACCTCTGAAATTCATTGAGTTCTCTCTTAGCGTACTAGTTGCGCCCCTGCTTATTATTGGAGGTATTGTACACCGTCAGCCAAATAACTTGTCATACAGAGTGATTTCAGTGTGTGTGTGTGTGTATTATGAGGATAAAATAGGACTTGAACCTGAAGACTTTGGAACTACAGAAGACATGATTATAATAAACAAGACACTTAAATGAATTAATCCGTCGATAACTGGTTGACTAAAATGAGAAAACCAGGAATATGGGAAAAAATAGATTGCAAATAAAAACGAGAATGTACAACTATCAAGCAGTTCCACTTCAGGACAGTAAGGAACTGTAATAAACTGGATGTAAAATTGGGGGCAAATACAGTACACACGTATAAGAGTGAGTACGATAGGGCTCACGAGGCCAGGAGCCGGTAATGCCGAAACTAATGCGATAACTCAACTGGGCGAGCACATCCGCTACTAACGGGACACCACGAGCGTAGATCTCCTCTAACTACAAATGACGCACTTACCCCCATCCTCCCCACTCACTGGCTGGTGCAACATACTATGAGGTATGACACTTAACACATGACACACGCACTCCACGCTTGCACGACACTCACAACATTTAAAGGATTCTAGGTGTCGGATTTAATATATAAAAGTCACTATGGTCGGGACTTACGTTGACCTTTATATTGTTGCTTCTTGTAACGTTGAAGGTCCTTCAGTTGTCCTCATGGTAGTGTTGGAGGCCCTTCAGTTGTAATGGTAGTGTTGGAGAGCCTTCAGTTGTCTTCATGGTAGTGTTGGAGAGCCTTCAGTTGTCTTCATGGTAGTGTTGGAGAGCCTTCAGTTGTCTTCATGGTAGTGTTGGAGAGCCTTCAAGTTGTCTTCATGGTAGTGTTGGAGAGCTTTCAAGTTGTCTTCATGGTAGTGTTGGAGAGCCTTCAGTTGTCTTCATGGTAGTGTTGGAGAGCCTTCAGTTGTCTTCATGGTAGTGTTGGAGAGCCTTCAGTTGTCTTCATGGTAGTGTTGGAGAGCCTTCAGTTGTCTTCATGGTAGTATTGGAGAGCCTTCAAGTTGTATTCATGGTAGTGTTGGAGAGCCTTCAAGTTGTCTTCATGGTAGTGTTGGAGAGCCTTCAGTTGTCTTCATGGTAGTGTTGGAGAGCCTTCAGTTGTCTTCATGGTAGTGTTGGAGAGCCTTCAGTTGTCTTCATGGTAGTGTTGGAGAGCCTTCAGTTGTCTTCATGGTAGTGTTGGAGAGCCTTCAGTTGTCTTCATGGTAGTGTTGGAGAGCCTTCAGTTGTCTTCATGGTAGTGTTGGAGAGCCTTCAGTTGTCTTCATGGTAGTGTTGGAGAGCCTTCAGTTGTCTTCATGGTAGTGTTGGAGAGCCTTCAGTTGTCTTCATGGTAGTGTTGGAGAGCCTTCAAGTTGTCTTCATGGTAGTGTTGGAGAGCCTTCAGTTGTCTTCATGGTAGTGTTGGAGAGCCTTCAGTTGTCTTCATGGTAGTGTTGGAGAGCCTTCAGTTGTCTTCATGGTAGTGTTGGAGAGCCTTCAGTTGTCTTCATGGTAGTGTTGGAGAGCCTTCAGTTGTCTTCATGGTAGTGTTGGAGAGCCTTCAGTTGTCTTCATGGTAGTGTTGGAGAGCCTTCAGTTGTCTTCATGGTAGTGTTGGAGAGCCTTCAGTTGTCTTCATGGTAGTGTTGGAGAGCCTTCAGTTGTCTTCATGGTAGTGTTGGAGAGCCTTCAGTTGTCTTCATGGTAGTGTTGGAGAGCCTTCAGTTGTCTTCATGGTAGTGTTGGAGAGCCTTCAGTTGTCTTCATGGTAGTGTTGGAGAGCCTTCAGTTGTCTTCATGGTAGTGTTGGAGAGCCTTCAGTTGTCTTCATGGTAGTGTTGGAGAGCCTTCAAGTTGTCTTCATGGTAGTGTTGGAGAGCCTTCAGTTGTCTTCATGGTAGTGTTGGAGAGCCTTCAAGTTGTCTTCATGGTAGTGTTGGAGAGCCTTCAGTTGTCTTCATGGTAGTGTTGGAGAGCCTTCAGTTGTCTTCATGGTAGTGTTGGAGAGCCTTCAGTTGTCTTCATGGTAGTGTTGGAGAGCCTTCAGTTGTCTTCATGGTAGTGTTGGAGAGCCTTCAGTTGTCTTCATGGTAGTGTTGGAGAGCCTTCAGTTGTCTTCATGGTAGTGTTGGAGAGCCTTCAGTTGTCTTCATGGTAGTGTTGGAGAGCCTTCAGTTGTCTTCATGGTAGTGTTGGAGAGCCTTCAGTTGTCTTCATGGTAGTGTTGGAGAGCCTTCAGTTGTCTTCATGGTAGTGTTGGAGAGCCTTCAGTTGTCTTCATGGTAGTGTTGGAGAGCCTTCAGTTGTCTTCATGGTAGTGTTGGAGAGCCTTCAGTTGTCTTCATGGTAGTGTTGGAGAGCCTTCAGTTGTCTTCATGGTAGTGTTGGAGAGCCTTCAGTTGTCTTCATGGTAGTGTTGGAGAGCCTTCAGTTGTCTTCATGGTAGTGTTGGAGAGCCTTCAGTTGTCTTCATGGTAGTGTTGGAGAGCCTTCAAGTTGTCTTCATGGTAGTGTTGGAGAGCCTTCAGTTGTCTTCATGGTAGTGTTGGAGAGCCTTCAAGTTGTCTTCATGGTAGTGTTGGAGAGCCTTCAGTTGTCTTCATGGTAGTGTTGGAGAGCCTTCAGTTGTCTTCATGGTAGTGTTGGAGAGCCTTCAGTTGTCTTCATGGTAGTGTTGGAGAGCCTTCAGTTGTCTTCATGGTAGTGTTGGAGAGCCTTCAGTTGTCTTCATGGTAGTGTTGGAGAGCCTTCAGTTGTCTTCATGGTAGTGTTGGAGAGCCTTCAGTTGTCTTCATGGTAGTGTTGGAGAGCCTTCAGTTGTCTTCATGGTAGTGTTGGAGAGCCTTCAGTTGTCTTCATGGTAGTGTTGGAGAGCCTTCAGTTGTCTTCATGGTAGTGTTGGAGAGCCTTCAAGTTGTCTTCATGGTAGTGTTGGAGAGCCTTCAGTTGTCTTCATGGTAGTGTTGGAGAGCCTTCAAGTTGTCTTCATGGTAGTGTTGGAGAGCCTTCAGTTGTCTTATGGTAGTGTTGGAGAGCTTTCAGTTGTCTTCATGGTAGTGTTGGAGAGCCTTCAGTTGTCTTCATGGTAGTGTTGGAGAGCCTTCAGTTGTCTTCATGGTAGTGTTGGAGAGCCTTCAGTTGTCTTCATGGTAGTGTTGGAGAGCCTTCAGTTGTCTTCATGGTAGTGTTGGAGAGCCTTCAGTTGTCTTCATGGTAGTGTTGGAGAGCCTTCAGTTGTCTTCATGGTAGTGTTGGAGAGCCTTCAAGTTGTCTTCATGGTAGTGTTGGAGAGCCTTCAAGTTGTCTTCATGGTAGTGTTGGAGAGCCTTCAAGTTGTCTTCATGGTAGTGTTGGAGAGCCTTCAAGTTGTCTTCATGGTAGTGTTGGAGAGCCTTCAGTTGTATTCATGGTAGTGTTGGAGAGCCTTCAGTTGTCTTCATGGCAGTGTTGGAGAGCCTTCAGTTGTCTTCATGGTAGTGTTGGAGAGCCTTCAGTTGTCTTCATGGTAGTGTTGGAGAGCCTTCAGTTGTCTTCATGGTAGTGTTGGAGAGCCTTCAGTTGTCTTCATGATAGTGTTGGAGAGCCTTCAGTTGTCTTCATGGTAGTGTTGGAGAGCCTTCAGTTGTCTTCATGGTAGTGTTGGAGAGCCTTCAGTTGTCTTCATGGTAGTGTTGGAGAGCCTTCAAGTTGTCTTCATGGTAGTGTTGGAGAGCCTTCAGTTGTCTTATGGTAGTGTTGGAGAGCTTTCAGTTGTCTTCATGGTAGTGTTGGAGAGCCTACAGTTGTCTTCATGGTAGTGTTGGAGAGCCTTCAGTTGTCTTCATGGTAGTGTTGGAGAGCCTTCAGTTGTCTTCATGGTAGTGTTGGAGAGCCTTCAGTTGTCTTCATGGTAGTGTTGGAGAGCCTTCAGTTGTCTTCATGGTAGTGTTGGAGAGCCTTCAGTTGTCTTCATGGTAGTGTTGGAGAGCCTTCAGTTGTCTTCATGGTAGTGTTGGAGAGCCTTCAGTTGTCTTCATGGTAGTATTGGAGAGCCTTCAGTTGTCTTCATGGTAGTGTTGGAGAGCCTTCAGTTGTCTTCATGGTAGTGTTGGAGAGCCTTCAGTTGTCTTCATGGTAGTGTTGGAGAGCCTTCAGTTGTCTTCATGGTAGTGTTGGAGAGCCTTCAGTTGTCTTCATGGTAGTGTTGGAGAGCCTTCAGTTGTCTTCATGGTAGTGTTGGAGAGCCTTCAGTTGTCTTCATGGTAGTGTTGGAGAGCCTTCAGTTGTCTTCATGGTAGTGTTGGAGAGCCTTCAGTTGTCTTCATGGTAGTGTTGGAGAGCCTTCAGTTGTCTTCGTGGTAGTGTTGGAGAGCCTTCAGTTGTCTTCGTGGTAGTGTTGGAGAGCCTTCAGTTGTCTTCGTGGTAGTGTTGGAGAGCCTTCAGTTGTCTTCGTGGTAGTGTCGGAGAGCCTTCAGTTGTCTTCGTGGTAGTGTTGGAGAGCCTTCAGTTGTCTTCGTGGTAGTGTTGGAGAGCCTTCAGTTGTCTTCGTGGTAGTGTCGGAGAGCCTTCAGTTGTCTTCGTGGTAGTGTCGGAGAGCCTTCAGTTGACTTCGTGGTAGTGTCGGAGAGCCTTCAGTTGTCTTCGTGGTAGTGTCGGAGAGCCTTCAGTTGTCTTCGTGGTAGTGTCGGAGAGCCTTCAGTTGTCTTCGTGGTAGTTTTGGAGAGCCTTCAGTTGTCTTCGTGGTAGTGTCGGAGAGCCTTCAGTTGTCTTCATGGTAGTGTCGGAGAGCCTTCAGTTGTCTTCATGGTAGTGTTGGAGAGCCTTCAAGTTGTCTTCATGGTAGTGTTGGAGAGCCTTCAAGTTGTCTTCATGGTAGTGTTGGAGAGCCTTCAGTTGTCTTCATGGTAGTGTTGGAGAGCCTTCAAGTTGTCTTCATGGTAGTGTTGGAGAGCCTTCAGTTGTCTTCATGGTAGTGTTGGAGAGCCTTCAGTTGTCTTCATGGTAGTGTTGGAGAGCCTTCAGTTGTCTTCATGGTAATGTTGGAGAGCCTTCAGTTGTCTTCATGGTAGTGTTGGAGAGCCTTCAGTTGTCTTCATGGTAGTGTTGGAGAGCCTTCAGTTGTCTTCATGGTAGTGTTGGAGAGCCTTCAGTTGTCTTCATGGTAGTGTTGGAGAGCCTTCAAGTTGTCTTCATGGTAGTGTTGGAGAGCCTTCAGTTGTCTTCATGGTAGTGTTGGAGAGCCTTCAGTTGTCTTCATGGTAGTGTTGGAGAGCCTTCAGTTGTCTTCATGGTAGTGTTGGAGAGCCTTCAAGTTGTCTTCATGGTAGTGTTGGAGAGCCTTCAAGTTGTCTTCATGGTAGTGTTGGAGAGCCTTCAGTTGTCTTCATGGTAGTGTTGGAGAGCCTTCAGTTGTCTTCATGGTAGTGTTGGAGAGCCTTCAGTTGTCTTCATGGTAGTGTTGGAGAGCCTTCAGTTGTCTTCATGGTAGTGTTGGAGAGCCTTCAGTTGTCTTCATGGTAGTGTTGGAGAGCCTTCAGTTGTCTTCATGGTAGTGTTGGAGAGCCTTCAGTTGTCTTCATGGTAGTGTTGGAGAGCCTTCAGTTGTCTTCATGGTAGTGTTGGAGAGCCTTCAGTTGTCTTCATGGTAGTGTTGGAGAGCCTTCAGTTGTCTTCATGGTAGTGTTGGAGAGCCTTCAGTTGTCTTCATGGTAGTGTTGGAGAGCCTTCAGTTGTCTTCATGGTAGTGTTGGAGAGCCTTCAGTTGTCTTCATGGTAGTGTTGGAGAGCCTTCAAGTTGTCTTCATGGTAGTGTTGGAGAGCCTTCAGTTGTCTTCATGGTAGTGTTGGAGAGCCTTCAGTTGTCTTCATGGTAGTGTTGGAGAGCCTTCAGTTGTCTTCATGGTAGTGTTGGAGAGCCTTCAGTTGTCTTCATGGTAGTGTTGGAGAGCCTTCAGTTGTCTTCATGGTAGTGTTGGAGAGCCTTCAGTTGTCTTCATGGTAGTGTTGGAGAGCCTTCAGTTGTCTTCATGGTAGTGTTGGAGAGCCTTCAGTTGTCTTCATGGTAGTGTTCATGATTAGTGTAGAGTTTTTCTTGTTACCCCAAACAGTATATTTTTTTTTTTACTTTCTGTGTTTACTTTTACAGTTGGTATTTTGTTTTATTAAAAAGGTTGAGAGAGGTTAAGACCTTGTTGTGTCTTGCCACTGTTTGGTGCCCTGAGTACTGTGTCTTGATCTTGTCCTCCCTCGCCTACGCCTCTTACAGTCTAGTTAAATCTCACCTTGTAGTCCATCCTATTCAGTTCCTTTACGTGACGTACCTCTGACAGATTTCGAGTGTTAAGCCGGGCTTCCTTGTTGCTTCTTTGATCAACCAGGTTGTTGCTGATAGCGACCCGCAGGTGTCATAACCATCACAGGGTCAAATGAGTGTATTCGCCTATATACTCACATGTGTGGCAGCAGGGAGTCGAGTCCTAGCTTCTGGCTCCGCCTCTCAGACTGCCACTTGCCAGATTTACTCCTTCTTAGCCTCGTGGACTTTATCATACCTGTTCTTTAAACTATGTATGGAGCCTGCTTCCACCACTTCCTCACCGAAATCATTCCACTTCATGACCACTCTGAGAATGGATGAAATACTTCCTGGCATCCCTGTGTCACATCAATGCTTTCTTCTAGCTGTATCCCGGGTTCATATTTTTCTCATTTTAAATATCCTGTCCGTCTACCCTATCAATTTCCCTGAGTATTTTGTATGTTGTTATTATGTTTCCCCCACTAAGAAGTTGCCTGTCTCTTGGCCTTTTATCCTTGTCACGTCTTATTTCCGGGTCACCGCATGGAGAAGACCCGGGCCAGGACCGTTCTGGCGAACCTACCTCTACCTATACCTGTATCCATACCTATACCTGTACCCATACCTATACCTGTACATGTACCTATACCTGTACATGTACCTATACCTGTACATGTACCTATACCTGCACATGTACCTGTACATGTACCCGCACATGTACCTGTACCTGAACATGCACATGTACCTGTACCTGTACATGCACATGTACCTGTACCTCTTCTAAACTCCGCTGATTTCTGACTAGCAGTGTCACTCCTGTTTCCTCTGTCTTACCTTTTTGAAATCCAGCGGGAAGTGTGACATCTGATATGTCTATGTACCTGGAGTCTACCTGGAGTGTATTCCGGGGATCAACGCCCCCGCTGCCCGGTCCATGACCAGGCCTCCTAGTGAATCAGCCTGATCAACTAGGCTGTTACTGCTGGTCGCACGTAGTCCAACGTACGAACCACAGCCCGGCTGATCCGGCACTGACTTTAGGTATCTGTCCAACTCTCTCTTGAGGCTGTTGAACAGTCTTGAGCCCTAGATACTTATGGTGTTTTCTCTTGGTGTACTAATGGTGTTCCTACTTTTCACTGGGGGTATGTTGCATCGCCTGCCAAATCTTTTGCTTTCGTAGGGAGTGATTTCTGTGTGCAGATTAGGGACCAGTCCCTCCAGGATCTTCCAGGTGTAGATTATGATGTATCACTCTCGCCTGCGCTCCACTGAGTACAAGTCAAGTGCTTCCAGGCGTTCCCAGTAGTTAAGGTGTTTGATGGAACTTATATGTGGAGTAAAGGCTCTCTATACATTTTCTAGATCTGCAGTTTCACTTGCCTTGAAAGGAGATGTCAATGTACAGCAGTATTCCAGCCTAGAGAGAACAAGTGATTTAAAAAGGATCATCATTGGCTTGGCATCTCTTGTCTTGAATGTTCTCATTATCCATCCTATCATTTTCCTTGCAGATGTGATAGTGGCACTGCTGTGATCCTTGAGGGTGAGATCCTCGGACATTACCACTCCCAGGTCCTTCACATTACTTTTCCGCTCTATTGTGTGATTAAAGTTTGGAGCATACCCAGTTCTAGCTATTATTTCCTCCAGTTTTCCATAACGGAGTAGTTGTAATTTGTAAGGCAGCTTTGTCTCTGTGATAGCTGTGATGTCTGTATGCATACAAGTGTGTGTGTGTGTGTGTGTGTGTGTGTGTGTGTGTGTGTACTCACCTAGTTGAGGTTGCGGGGGTCGAGTCCGAGCTCCTGGCCCCGCCTCTTCACTGATCGCTACTAGGTCACTCTCCCTGAGCCGTGAGCTTTATCATACCTCTGCTTAAAGCTATGTATGGATCCTGCCTCCACTACATCGCTTCCCAAACTATTCCACTTACTGACTACTCTGTGGCTGAAGAAATACTTCCTAACATCCCTGTGATTCATCTGTGTCTTCAGCTTCCAACTGTGTCCCCTTGTTACTGTGTCCAATCTCTGGAACATCCTGTCTTTGTCCACCTTGTCAATTCCTCTCAGTATTTTGTATGTCGTTATCATGTCCCCCCTATCTCTCCTGTCCTCCAGTGTCGTCAGGTTGATTTCCCTTAACCTATCCTCGTAGGACATACCTCTTAGCTCTGGGACTAGTCTTGTTGCAAACCTTTGCACTTTCTCTAGTTTCTTTACGTGCTTGGCAAGGTGTGGGTTCCAAACTGGTGCCGCATGGTGCCGTGTGTGTGTGTGTGTGTGTGTGTGTGTGTGTGTGTGTGTGTGTGTGTGTGTGTGTGTGTGTGTGTGTGTGTGTGTGTGTGTGTGTGCGCGCGCGCTCAGCTAGTTGTGTGCGTGTATGTACTTGTCTAGTTGCGTGTACTCGTGTATGTGTTTGTCTATTCAGATGTGTGCATGTGTACTCAGCCGGTTGTGTGCGTGTGTATATTGAGCTAGTTCTGTACATGTGTTTAGCTAGTTGTGTGTGTGTGTGTGTGTGTGTAGTGAGGTTTGAATAAAACACTGATGAAAGTTGGGAATATTTCACCATGATGTAGGTTGGCAGAGTCCACTGTGAGAATTCCTTTGATGTTCAGCCAAACTTTGTGAATCTAACATCAGATACTTCTCTTGTGGCCTCACTCTACCTCCACGTGTGCTGCAGTGGCCTCACTCTACCTCCACGTGTGCTGCAGTGGCCTCACTCTACCTCCACGTGTGCTGCAGTGGCCTCACTCTACCTCCACGTGTGATGCAGTGGCCTCACTCTACACCTCCACGTGTGATGCAGTGACAGTATTTACTCTTATGACTTACTCATGACGGGATGTTGGTAGTCCTAGTTACCCTTGACGGGGTATGGGTAGTCTTAGTTGCCCTTGACGGGGTATGGATAGTCTTAGTTGCCCTTGACGGGGTATGGGTAGTCCTAGTTACTTTTTCTGGGGTGTTGGTACCCCTAGTTTCTTTTGCTGGGGTGTTGGTAGTCCTGATTACTCTTGCTGGGGTGTTGGTAGTCTTAGTTACTCTTGCCGGGGTATGAGTGGGCTCACAGTACGGTACCGTGGTTATTGAAAGCACCTGGATGCATGAGCCAAATACTGCCGCATTCTGTATGGGGTTGTTAACCGAGGGAGGGGTATATACCCCTTGGGGGGTATGGAACCATGTAATGGGAGTATGGGACTCGAACTGAACAACTTTATAAAAAATGTCGGATTAGAATAAAATATCACCGTTGTCTAAACCGATTGAAGCGGCGAGTAACATTATCAGTAAATATTCCTCGATTCTATGTTCTGAGTGATTATTTAGACACATGTGCAACACAGGTATCTTTATTGTGCAAACGTTTCGCCACACAGTGGCTTCATCAGTCCAGTACAAAGAAGAATGATGAAGATCAGAAGGGGTTTGGGGTAATCAGTCCATCAATCTTGATTGATGGACTGATTACATCAAACTCCTCCTGATCTTCACAATTCTTCTTTGTGCTAGACTGATGAAGCCACTGTGTAGCGAAACGTTTCCACAACTTGTCGGTTCTCTGAACCATTTATCTGTGTGTTTTGATCTCACAAAAAGCACAGCAAAAATATCACTAGTTGTAGCTGACTAAGTTGTGTATTTCTGATTTGCCGTTTATATAATATATATATATATATATATATATATATATATATATATATATATATATATATATATATATATATATATATATATATATATATATATATATATAAAGTAATAATATTGTACCAAAAGAACCTTAGAAAACTTACCTAACATTATTATAACAAGCTCAATTTAATTTAGCCTAATCCAACTAAATATATTTTAGATAAGTTTACAATAATTTAATAATCAACAACACAATGAAATATTTTTTTTTCGTTAGGTTCAGAATAATTTCTGCGAAATTATGGAATACACAAATTTTCGCTTGCCTTATTCAGCAAGAAGAGCGTTGTTATTTAAGCCAAAATCACAAATTTTACCTATTTGGCACGACATAATATGTATGTCGGTGGTGGGCACGCGGCCCACCGCCGGGGAGCTGGACGAAGTCTTCGAGATGTAGCTCTGAGTTACCTACGTTGTTTTACTTTCTACTTTCTATATATATATATATATATATATAT
Source organism: Cherax quadricarinatus (assembly GCF_038502225.1). NCBI lineage: Eukaryota > Metazoa > Arthropoda > Malacostraca > Decapoda > Parastacidae > Cherax > Cherax quadricarinatus. Next base: position 2,822,939 of record NC_091330.1, on the reverse strand, counting down.
ATATATATATATATATATATATATATATATATATATATATATATATATATATATATATATATAAATTAATATGATAAAATCTTTATGATTTTCTTTCAGGTGTTCTGTTGCTAGCTGTCCATATGTAAAGTAAACCAAGCTATTGACAACTTTTGAAGTCATATTGGTACCTGATAGGACTGGTGTTGATGCTGACGATTTCCAGTCTGGTGAAAGGGTTTTGGCACATATTGGGGGTCAGTAGCATAAGCCGGTAGGCGATTTAGACCTGCTTTGCATGAGCCAGTAGGCCTGCTGCGGTGTTCCTTCTTTCTTGTGTTCATAATCTATTGAGGTTCTGTAATCGTAAAAAGTTTTAGAACCTCTGACACAGTACAAAAAAAATCTAGTTGTTTTCTCATTTTTTGGTGAAAAGTTTATTAAATATATATTTTTAATTTTTTGATGGTAATGTCTGATACTATGGGTTTAGTAGTTGCAGGAGGTGTGGGAAGGTGGATAACACCTTGCAGTGACTGGGATGTCCTGCCTCAACAGTGTCTGGTTGCTGGTGCTGCTGCATACTGTTCATCCACACCCATGCATTCAAGCTTTGTGTGGTAAAACAATAGTAAATTGAGCAGTGGTCTAGTTGTGAGGGTAACAAGGCCAAGTGGTACCTCCTCTTCAGCACATTCAGCGACTATTTTTTCCCCTTGCCTCTTTTTTTTCCCTTGCTTTTTTTCCCCCTTGCCTCTTTTTTACCCTTACCTCTTTTTTACCCTTGCCTCTTTTTTACCTTTGCCTCTTTTTTCCCCTTGCTTCTTCGGTTGTACTGTTTGTAAAACCGTTTTTATCGTGTTTTGATTTCAAATACACAATAACACATGTATTTATTGTTTGTTTATAATGAATTTTAAGTTATTTTATTTAGTATGCAGGATGGTACCTTGTTTTATGTTTTTGTTGTCGCTAATGTTAGACCTCAGTCACGCAGAGAAGATTAGAACAGTTTAACACTGCATGCAGTAGGCCTATTGGCCTACACAGTCATTTATCCATTTTTTTTTTTTGACCTGTGCCTTTTGCTAAAGTGGCGCTGTCTTCAAGCTGAGCTGCAGTATATATTACACAAGAGGTCAGCATCGCATGTCATTATGCCGTTGTGTGCAATTGTACTTAGTTGACCACCATTATGACAGAAGTAAGGGAAATGCGGGTGTGTGTGTGTACTCGCCTAATTGTAGTCGCAGGGGTCGATACTCAGCTCCTGGCCCCGTGTGTGTGTGTGTGTGTGTGTGTGTGTGTGTGTGTGTGTGTGTGTGTGTGTGTGTGTGTGTGTGTGTGTGTGTGTGTGTGTGTGTGTGAAGGCGTTTGTGCTCACCTAGTTGTCTTTGAGTCCTGTCTTCAAAGAAACAGACCAATTTTTACAAACTATTCCTGATCAAAGACACTTGTATTCCAAAAGGAAACTGGATAAGTATCTTTACCAGGTGCTAGATCAGCCAGGCTGTGATAAATATGTGGGTCAGCGGGCCACCAGCAGAAACAGCCTGGATGACCAGGCATGTACCAGACAAGCCTGACCTCTGGGAGTAGAAAAGCTCTCGGAACTCATCAAGGGTAAAGGTATATAAAAATTTATGTACAGTTTAGGACATTTTTTTTATAGGAAATGCTTCGCCACGAGTGACTTCGTGGCTGAACGTTTTTAATAAATGTCTTGAGCCGTACACAAGTGTCTTTCTCCACATCTTGTTGGTATCATCACACCTGCAATGATGTTGGTAGAATTACCGACAATATGTTAAATAGGACACATGTGTGACTAATGCGACATTTTAATTGTGGCAACGTTTCGCTCTCCTACAGCTTTGTCAGGCTGTAACGGCTTACAGAGCTCCTGGAGGTCGAAACGTTGCCACAATAAAAATGTAGAATTAGATGCACATGTGACCTTTTACTTCCATTCCTGGTCATTCTGGCTAAAACTGTGCTGGAGCAGATGATCCCCTGAACTGAACAGGCTTGACATTGAAGAAATGTTCCCGGTTGTTAGCTCCTGGTTCCTCCCAATTCAAGCATCTATCCACTAGTATTTGGTGGATATATAACTAACCCACTCGTGTACCTGCCCTACGGAGTAGGTGGGCAGGTAGGCCTGCTGTAATGCTCCTCCTTTCATATGGTGTCATGTGTCGTGTTTTGAGCCTTGTCTTGTTCACATTCTTGAACGCCATTCTTAATATTTACGACTCCGACGTACTACTCCGTTAGATTTCGCGAGTATCTTCTCACATTTCTTTCGCTTGCTGTGGTTGAACTTCCGAAGCTTCTTTTCTGATCATTTTTGCGACAGTCCACGTTAGTTTTTCCTTGGGGTATGGGAGTGACCGCTTAGCTTCGACTAGGCGCCCATACTTATCTGGGATCTCGCCGAGTGGAGATGGCAGTGTGTGTAGGTTCGAATTCTGCTGTGGACTGAGAGATGTTTAAATTATTAATAATAAATTATTTGTACTTCACATTTTCCTTTAAGTATTTGAGATCCTTCACTGTTATTCTAGCTTGTTTTAGAGCTTGCCTTTCAGATTTCTGTGCCCGTTCTTCTCTTAGCTCTGTCTCCAGGTTCTGCCATGAGACTTAGCAGTTTTCATTCCTGGATCCTTATTCTGAAATTAATTTTGTTCTCTGTGTTTGTGTGGGTGGGTTGGTTGGGGAGTGGGAGAGAGTCAGGTACTAGTAGGAAGCAGTTTGTGAGGTGTGGCTGGCCGTCGACCAATACAAGGGAAACTGACCTCACTCTTGCTCTGCCGTATCGCACCTCAAGCTAGGCTTACACTTTTTGTCTTCATCTCTTCTTAATGATTCTCTTGAGAAGCTCGCAGTGCCCTCAAGATTATGCGCACGAGTTCCTTGACCACACGTGCGTATACTTCTTGTGATGTTTATGCAACGCGTTGAACATAGTATAAGCATTTGTATGTGTAACATATATTTTTTTCAAACTTAAGTAGCGGAAGTTTATCTCGCCTACATGCATTGGGGGTGGAAAAGGGGGGGGGGTAGAGATTGGTTGACGGCTGAGGGATGAGGGGGAAGGGGAAAGACGCGTTTGTTGTCAAGTGTGCAGGTGTGGGTGTGGGAGAATGAATGGGCCCGTATAGTCACGTGGTCCGTACTCTTCCCTCAGGGATTAGTCAGTCAAGCAGGCAGAGTCGGCTTATCGAGTTACTGATCGCTGAAGTCCTCGTGCTTCTGAACACAGGCGTGAATTTCTCATGTGATAGTCGGAGGTGATAGGTGTGGCTTATTAGTATGGTAGTGCCGCTCAGAGGTGCGGAGGTGTGGCCGTGCCGGGTGTGCAGGTCCAAAAGTTCAGTTAGCTTTTTTTTTTTATTAAAGAAATTTTCAGCAGCAGATAAGGTCAGCAGTGTGCTGCTATCGTATTGTGGAAAAAGACACTTTTGTACAGTTCAGCCACAAGTTGCTTCTTCAGTCTGAACTCTTCTCTAGGCTGAGGGGTTGACCACCTCAGTTACTTTTTCTCTAAGGTTAATGGACTGATACATCATCTTTATTTCATTTTTACTGCTCCCTTTGTATTTGAAAAGCCTATTGCGTAGGCGAAACGTTTTATCAGTAAAAATACCCAACTGTTGCTCATGTGTCTTTGTTGTTAGGTAAGACACATATGCAACAGTTAGGTATCTTTATTTCGAAACGTTTCGCCTACACAGTAGGCTTCTTCAGTCGAGTACAGAAAAGTTGATAGAAGCAGAAGAGACTTGAAGACGATGTAATCAGTTCATCACCCTTAAAGTTTTGAGGTGGTCAGTCCCTCAGTCTGGAGAAGAGCATTGTTCCAAAGTCTGAAACAATATGGAGTTGAAGTGACAGGGTGGAGCCTTATATAGCGCCAGGCTATATAAGGCTCCATCCTGTCACTTCAACTCCATATTGTTTCAGACTTTGGAACAATGCTCTTCTCCAGACTGAGGGACTGACCACGCAAAACGTTAAGGATGATGGACTGATACATCGTCTTCAAGTCTCTTCTGCTTCTATCAACTTTTCTGTACTCGACTGAAGAAGCCTGCTGTGTAGGCGAAACGTTTCGAAATAAAGATACCTAACTGTTGCATATGTGTCTTACCTAACAACCTGTCGGTATTTTATACCATTTAATGTTCACATGTGTCTTTATCTTCAAAAATCTAGCAAACCTGCCAGGGTACATAGCGTTCAACAGGATTTAGTTTCACATTCATATGTCAAGACGTGTGCATATGTATATTCATATGCATTTATACATAATAATGAAAATAATATACAGTGCTGACAAGTAGATGAGTAAGATACAGGTGCAACAGTAGGTTTTTTCGGTTGTTGAAACGTTTCGCCTACATGGAATTGTTCCAGGCTATGGACCTGAACTCATCTCCAGGCTGAGGAACTGACCACCTCAAGAGCTCCTTCAAGGTTGACGGACTGATAACACATCTTTACCTCTCCAATACTGCTGCTCTCTCCATATTTCTCCACTGTTGTTGACTGAAGAAGCCTACCATATAGCCGAAACATTTCAGCATTAAAAATACCCTGCTGTTGCATATGTCTTACCATAAATACCTAAGTGTATATGTATAATGTTCCTGTGTGTAAATATACATGTGAAATACTTATCTCTGTTTATGTGTAACTAATATAATACAGAATAGAGTAGCAGCCTACATTTGATGGGATGTATCCTTTAATTAAAAAAAAAATAAAAAATCGAGGCTAGGGATATTAATATATTTTTAGGCTTATAATAAATTAATTGTTATCTTGTGATGTATATGTAGTTAGATATATTCTGTCATCCATATTCCTCTTCACCCCCCTCCCTTCTCTAACTTCTCCCTTCCATGTATAATTTCTCTTGCTCTAGGATGATGGAGATATCTTCATAAAAATTCAGTTTATCCTGTGAATAGACTAGGCTATCCTAGGAGATGACACTTGTCAAGTAATAGTAAAACATACTAGCTCTGCTGGAAGGACACCTCTGGGCCTCCTTAGCTAATGAACCCTTATTGGAATGCTTCAACATATCCTCATTGACCTATTCCAGCTCAGATTAGCATATTTAAATACCTGCGTGATGGAATACGACAGGGAAACATAGCTAGCTTTTGTACCCAGTGTGTAAATATCGTAACTGAGTAAGGTAACAGCATACTTCTGATGCATCCAAGTTTGGTAAATAAGAAAAGGTACTGATATACTGAATATATCAGCAGATATATTTAGTATGTAAATTCGGCGAACAGATTAACACTCAGTATACTTATGTGAGATATCTTGAGTAAGACAAGTTATCTCAGCGCTAACAACATATAATTGGATAAGTTTAGTAAAAAGTAGTTAATGTAGCTCAATGTGGATAAATGTAAGGTCCTGATCATTTGGAAAGACAGTAGGTGACTGATATTTTCTCCGTCAGGAGACAGGTTCTTCACACTGGTCTTAATTATATAATGACCCGTTCAGTGGTGCCTCTAAGTAGATAGTGTAAAATGGTACCATTGAGCTAATGGTTAAGGCGAGCGCAGCAAACGGTGATGTCGACTGTCTTAGTGTACACAAATAGTGTACTTAGTGGCTGCTAGCAGTCGTGCGTCGACGCCGTTTTCGATCATGTTTGCAACAATGGTAAAGTTCTCAAAACTTAAGCAAAAACTGGGTTCAAGTGGGGCTATTCATGACTTTGGGAAGCTCAAGGTTTCGATCCGTCTTAGACCATTATCACGTCTGGGTGTGAACAGTGCTTATGATTAAATAGTAATTTCGGTGTGCAGGTTTAGGACCAATCCCTCAAGTATCTTCCCGGTGTAAATTATGATGTATCTTTCTCGCCTTCCTTCTAAGGAGTATAGTTCTACTGTGAGCACATGAAGTTCCTTGTACTCCTTAGAACGTAGGCGAGAAAAATACATCATACTTTACACCTGTAAGATACTGGAAGGCTCGGTCCCGAACCTGCACACCGAAATTATTACTTGTGAACACAAGAGGCTTGGTAGACGGTGTTGCATACCTCCAATGATAAGCGATAAACAAAGAAGCGATGAGTACACTGAGAGAACTCAATAAGTGTTAAGGGACTACGACTATTGAGCACCCTCCAACAAACTTCTAGCTGCCTTGTAGGCAGTTCATGATTAGCAGGATTGTGGCCTGGTCTGGAACCGGGCCGCGGGGCCGGCGACCAGAAGCGACACTAGGTAAGCTCTGGGTCTCCATCGCATAGGAATTTTTCTTTATATAATCAATAATGGATTGTGTCCTCAGTGGTGTGTTACCCTATTTTATGCGATAGTTACTATTGGTAACAAAAGCTAGCTGTATTTCCCTGTTATAAATCACCTAGGGTGAGGTAATATGTCATCCTGAACTGGGAGACTTCAGCAGGGCGTTGACAGTATATAGGTGCAGCATTGTGGAGTAAGGGGAGGGGGTGACTGATGAGTATTGATGGGGAGGGGTTAGTGTGTGCTCGGGTAAGGGAAGGGGTGAGTGTATGTTGGGGTACGAGGTGGGAGGGGGGTTGTATCAAGAGGGTGTAGTGTGACAGGACAAGGGGTATCGCGTGACGTAACGAGGCTGGCCGCCCCATAACGAGTGGGTTCCGGTGGAGCCCATCCTCCCTCCCTCTCTCCCTCCCTCGCTGTGATCCTCCACTCTGCTTGAGGATTACCTCCCTTCCCCAACCTCCTCCTCTATGTTACCCTCCTCTTCCTGCTATTCCCTTCCTTGCAGCCTCTTTCTCCCCTGTCTTCCCCCTCCTCCAATCACCCAGCATTCTCCCTTACTACACTATCACTGAAGCCACAGTGGGATACTTCATAACGTTCTCATCTCCCTACTGATGTGTCCATCTCACTCACACATTTCAATTTGTACACAATCCATCCTGTACATAAATAGTATACAGTACCGACAAGATGAAAATTGGACACACGTGCAACATCTAGGTATCTTTATTGTAGACGTTTCGCCAGGAGTGGCTTTATCAATGCAAATTCAAGGACATAATTGGGAGACTGTAGAACTATATACAGAAGATGAGATAATCAATCCCTCAGCCTTGGAGTTGGTGCTCTTCACTATCTTCATGGTGGAAATAAATGGTATAAAATACCGACACAATGGAAATTCATCTTCCTCATCTTCTGTATATAGTTCTACGGTCTCCCAATTATCTCCTTGAATACACGTTGATAAAGCCACTGGTTGACGAAACGTCTACAATAGAGATACCCAGATGTTACTCTTGTCTAATTTTCTCAATCTGTCCACTGAAGTATAATAAGACATTTAGTGGCCTATGCTAGGCAGGTCTAACTCACACATACATGTATCTGTCTAGCCTATTTTTAAAGCTAGCTTTTGCTCCCACAATGTAACTCGTATATGAATAAGATACATATACAATATGTAGGTATCTTTATTGTGGACTCAGTATGGATATTCGAATATTGAACAAGCATCGTATTCATCAACGTACCGCTTTTCTAGGGCATTTATAAAATAGTAACTGGTGTAGGCTAGTAGCAACTGTGGCTGTATCCAGTGTTTGCTTGATATAAAAATTGAACTTGAAGGATCCTATTTGTCTTCATAAGAAAAATGGGAATTTTTAAAACTCGTGGAAAAAAAGGGCTAAACACAGCCTGTGTGTGTAATTTTGAGAAACCGTTAATTTTCCGACATTCTGTTCATTGTTAGGTTACTGTTTATTGTGTTAGGTTACTGTTTATTGTGTTAGGTTACTGTTTATTGTGTTAGATTACTGTTTATTGTGTTAGGTTACAGTTTATTGTGTTAGATTACTGTTTATTGTGTTAGGTTACTGTTTATTGTGTTAGGTTACTGTTTATTGTGTTAGGTTACTGTTTATTGTGTTAGATTACTGTTTATTGTGTTAGGTTACTGTTTATTGTGTTAGGTTACTGTTTATTGTGTTAGGTTACTGTTTATTGTGTTAGGTTACTGTTTACTGTATTGTTGAAAATGGTACAAAATGCCAAAAACAAGGTAAATACCACATGTAGTATCGGGCCCTTACTCAGACAGGATGGAACTTACTTAGACAGGATGGGACTTAGACAGGATGGGACTTACTCAAACAGGATGGGACTTACTTAGACAGGATGGGACTTACTCAGACAGGATGGGACTTACTTAGACAGGATGAGACTTACTTAGACAGGATGGGACTTACTTAGACAGGATGGGACTTACTTAGACAGGATGGGACTTACTTAGGATGGGACTTACTTAGACAGGATGGGACTTACTTAGACAGGATGGGACTTACTTAGACAGGATGGGACTTACTTAAACAGGATGGGACTTACTTAGACAGGATGGGACTTACTCAGACAGGATGGGACATACTTAGACAGGATGGGACTTACTTAGACAGGATGGGACTTACTCAGACAGGATGGGACTTACTCAGACAGGATGGGACTTACTCAGACAGGATGGGACTTACTCAGACAGGATGGGACTTACTTAGACAGGATGGGACTTACTTAGACAGGATGGGACTTACTTAGACAGGATGGGACGTACTTAGACAGGATGGGACTTACTTAGACAGGATGGGACTTACTTAGACAGGATGGGACTTAGACAGGATGGGACTTACTTAGACAGGATGGGACTTAGACAGGATGGGACTTACTCAGACAGGATGGGACTTACTCAGACAGGATGGGACTTACTCAGACAGGATGGGACTTACTCAGACAGGATGGGACTTACTCAGACAGGATGGAACTTACTCAGACAGGATGGGACTTACTCAGACAGGATGGGACTTACTCAGACAGGATGGGACTTACTCAGACAGGATGGGACTTACTCAGACAGGATGGGACTTACTCAGACAGGATGGGACTTACTCAGACAGGATGGGACTTACTCAGACAGGATGGGACTTACTCAGACAGGATGGAACTTACTCAGACAGGATGGGACTTACTCAGACAGGATGGGACTTACTCAGACAGGATGGGACTTACTTAGACAGGATGGGACTTAGACAGGATGGGACTTACTTAGACAGGATGGGACTTACTCAGACAGGATGGGACTTACTCAGACAGGATGGGACTTACTTAGACAGGATGGGACTTACTCAGACAGGATGGGACTTACTCAGACAGGATGGGACTTACTCAGGATGGGACTTACTCAGACAGGATGGGACTTACTTAGACAGGATGGGACTTACTTAGACAGGATGGGACTTAACTTAGACAGGATGGGACTTACTCAGACAGGATGGGACTTACTCAGACAGGATGGGACTTACTCAGACAGGATGGGACTTACTCAGACAGGATGGGACTTACTCAGACAGGATGGGACTTACTCAGACAGGATGGAACTTACTCAGACAGGATGGGACTTACTCAGACAGGATGGGACTTACTTAGACAGGATGGGACTTACTCAGACAGGATGGGACTTACTCAGACAGGATGGGACTTACTCAGACAGGATGGGACTTACTCAGACAGGATGGGACTTACTCAGACAGGATGGGACTTACTCAGACAGGATGGGACTTACTCAGACAGGATGGAACTTACTCAGACAGGATGGGACTTACTCAGACAGGATGGGACTTACTCAGACAGGATGGGACTTACTTAGACAGGATGGGACTTAGACAGGATGGGACTTACTTAGACAGGATGGGACTTACTCAGACAGGATGGGACTTACTCAGACAGGATGGGACTTACTTAGACAGGATGGGACTTACTCAGACAGGATGGGACTTACTCAGACAGGATGGGACTTACTCAGGATGGGACTTACTCAGACAGGATGGGACTTACTTAGACAGGATGGGACTTACTTAGACAGGATGGGACTTAACTTAGACAGGATGGGACTTACTCAGGATGGAACTTACTCAGACAGGATGGGACTTACTCAGAAAGGATGGGACTTACTCAGAAAGGATGGGACTTACTCAGAAAGGATGGGACTTACTTAGACAGGATGGGACTTACTTAGACAGGATGGGACTTACTTAGACAGGATGGGACTTAGACAGGATGGGACTTACTTAGACAGGATGGGACTTACTCAGACAGGATGGGACGTACTCAGACAGGATGAGACTTACACACATGACAACAAGGAAATGAGTGAAATTCTGAAATCCCAGTAAGACTCTGTGTTTAGTGAACCACTAATCGGTCTGAGGATCGACGACTCAAATGATTTCTTCATGAATGAGCCTCAAAACTCCATAAATGTATACCAGATTTCCGACATTACCCTAACTCCGATAGACTTCGAAAAAACCATTGACAACATGCCTATGCACTCAGCCCCGGGCCCAGACTCGTGGAACTCTGTTTTCATTAAGAAATGCAAGAAACCCCTCTCGCGTGCCCTAAGTACACTATGGAGGAGGAGCTTGGACATGTTTGAAATTCCACAGTCACTTAAAACAACGGATATAGCCCCACTCCATAAAGGTGGCAGCAAAGCATTAGCTAAGAACTATAGACCAATAGCTCTGACGTCCCACATAAAAATCTTTGAAAGAGTGCTAAGAAGCAGGATTGCAAATCACCTGGATTCCCAAAATCTGCACAATCTAGGGCAACATGGGTTCAGGGCAGGTCGCTCCTGCCTCTCACAACTACTGGATCACTATGATATGGCCTTGAATGCACTGGAAGAAAATCAGAATGCAGATGTAATATACAGAGACTTTGCAAAAGCATTTGACAAATGCGATCATGGCGTAATAGCCCATAAAATACGTGCTAAAGGAATAACTGGGAAAGTGGGGAGATGGATCTTCAACTTCCTAACAAATCGAACACAAAGAGTAGTGGTCAACAGAGTTAAATCGGAGGCTGCCATAGTGAAGAACTCTGTTCCACAAGGCACAGTGCTCGCCCCCATCTTATTCCTCATCCTCATATCAGACATAGGCTGAGATATACACCACAGCACCGTATCATCCTTTGCGGATGATACTAGGATCTGCATGAGGCTGTCATCTGCTGAGGACGCGGAACCTCCAAGAAGATATAAACAAAGTTTTCCAGTGGGCAACGGAAAACGATATGATGTTCAATGAGGACAAATTCCAACTACTACGTTATGGAAAACTGGAGAAGATAATAACTAGAACAGAGTATACTACAAACTCTGGCCATACAATAGAGCGGAAAAATAATGTAAGGGACTTGGGAGTAGTAATGTCTGAGGATCTCACTTTCAAGGATCACAACAGTGCCACGATCACAAGTACGAAGAAAATGATAGGATGGATAACGAGAACTTTCAAAACGAGAGATGCCAAGCCAATGATGATCCTTTTCAAATGACTTGTTCTCTCTAGTCTGGAATACTGCTGTACATTAACATCTCCATTCAAAGCAGATGAAATTGCAGATCTAGAGTGTACAGAGATCCTTTACTGCACGTATAAGTTCTGTCAAGCACCTTAACTGCTGGGAACGCTTGGAAGCACTTGACTTGTACTCGTTGGAACGCAGGAGGGAGAGATATATCATAATCTACACTTGGAAAATCCTGGAAGGAATGGTCCCAAATCTGCACACAGAAATCACTCCCTACAAAAGTAAAAGACTGGGCAGGCGATGCAAAATGCCCCCAATTAAAAGTAGGGGCCCCATTGGTACACTAAGAGAAAACACCCTAAGTGTCCGGGGCCCAAGACTGTTCAACAGCCTCTCATCAAGCATTAGGGGAATTACCAATAAACCCCCTGGCTGCCTTCAAGAGAGAGCTGGACAGATACCTAAAGTCAGTGCCGGATCAGCCGGGCTGTGGCTCGTACGTTGGACTGCGTGCGGCCAGCAGTAACAGCCTAGTTGATCAGGCTCTGATCCACCGGGAGGCCTGGTCATGGACCGGGCCGCGGGGGCGTTGATCCCCGGAATAACCTCCAGGTAACCTCCAGGTAAATTCAAGATTAAGAAACACGTTCAGCAGTTGGGGATCTTTATTGATGAAACGTTTCGCCTACACAGTAGTTGGTGGTCAGTCTCCCAGCCAGGCTGAGGGACTGACCACCTCATAAGAACATAAGAAACACTGTGTAAGTTAAGACACATGTGCAACATCTGGATATCTTTATTGTAGACGTTTCGCCATCCAGTGGCTTTATCAATACAGATTCTAGGACATAATAGGAAGACGGTAGAACTATATACAAAAGATGAGGTAATCAGTCCCTCGGCCTTGGAGTTAGTATTCACAGCATGATGGTGGAGGAGAATCTGGAGCAAAGGCAAGAAGACTGGCGGTTATATAGGCGTCAGTGGATAAGGACATATTTGTCGGTATTTTATACCTTTCTTGCACAACATAAGAAACACTGCAGCAGGCCTACTGGCCCATGCGAGGCAGGTCCAAGTCTTTTATCGGCTCAAATACTTTTTCTCCAACGTTGATCGACTGATTACATCATCTCAATTTCATTTCTACTGCTTCCTTTGTATTTGACTGAAGTAGGCTACTGTGTAGGCGAAACGTTTCATCAATAAAGACACCCAACTGTTGAACGTGTTTCTTAATCTTCAACGGATTACTGTGTTCGGTTACGCTAACCTACTGTATTAGGGTCGGTTAACGTAAATTAACCTAAAGAATAAAAAGTCGCAATACCATGATTGGAACAATACACAGATAACCCGCACATAGGAGAATGAAACATATGGGGCATGAAAAATTAATTTTGGGGCATGAAAAATTAATTTTAGGTGTGATATACCGTCCCCCAAATTTAGATAGGGACCAGGGGAGACTACTATGGGAGGAAATTGTTAGGGCCACAAGGCACGATAATGTAGTAATTCTAGGAGACTTTAACTTTAGTCATATTGATTGGAATTTCTTGACTGGGAATTTAGAATCATACGACTTCTTAGATGTAGTTCAGGATTGTTTTTTGAAGCAGTTTGTGACTGAACCTACAAGGGGTAATAACCTGCTTGACTTAGTTCTGGCAAACAATGAATCCCTTGTTAATAATTTAGAAGTTTCAGAGGAACTGGGTGCTAGCGACCACAAATCAATTACATTTAGCATTGAATGGAAGTATGATAGTAGGGATAACTCAGTAACAGTCCCAGATCTTCGCTTAGCAGATTACGATGGGCTTAGAGAACACTTATCATCTGTTGACTGGGGTAACGAAGAGAGCTATCAATATGACAGTTTTCTGAACACTTTACATGCTGCTCAAAGAACGTTTATCCCTTATAAAGAAATTAGATCAAATAGAAATGACCCAAAATGGATGAATAATAGGCTGAAATATCTACTAGGGCATAAGAAAGGAATTTACAGGCGTATCAAAAGAGGCGAGGGTCATCTTATGAATCAGTATATTGACATTAAGAGGGACATTAAAAAGGGGATAAGATAAGCTAAAAGGGACTATGAAATTAAAGTTGCTAGGGATTGTGATGAATGGTTTGAAAAACCGACAAGTTGAAGATTGAGACACTTATGCAGCATATGGGAATCTTTATTCAGGAAACGTTTCGCCACACAGTGGCCACTGTGTGGCGAAACGTTTCCTGAATAAAGATTCCCATATGCTGCATAAGTGTCTCAATCTTCAACTTGTCGGTTTTTCAAACCATTCATCACAACGTCAGACACTGCAGCATCATGGGATCTTGTTACAAAGAATTCTTCAACACTTGTTCAACCTTTGGACGAAGACCTACTTCGACTAGTGGATGGTACCACTATGACCCCGCCTCCGCCTGCTTCACCTCACCTCACTACAGTATATAAGCCACGTCTACGGCCCTATGCTGTACATTCTACAAGATTGATGGACTGAACACATCGACTCCAGGTTGAGGGACTGATTACCTCATTCTCCTCCTCTCCTTACGCCTTCCTCTTTGTATTGGACTGATGAAGCCACTGTGTGGCGAAACGTTTCCTGAATAAAGATTCCCATATGCTGCATAAGTTGCTAGGGATTCTAAAACTAACCCAAAAAGTTTTTTCCAGGTATATAAAACAAAAGTCAGAGATAAGATAGGTCCCCTTAAAAATAACTATGAGCATCTTACTGACGAAGAGAATGAAATGTGCTCGATTTTAAATAATTATTTTCTCTCGGTTTTTACACAGGAAGACACTAATAATATTCCGGTAATTAATTTTTATAGTGGGCTAGAAGAAGATAAATTATGTAACATCACAGTCACTAGTGAAATGGTTGTGAAGCAGATAGACAGACTGAAGCAAAATAAGTCGCCGGGTCCTGATGAGGTTTTTTCAAGGGTTCTTAAGGAATGCAAAATGGAAGTCTGTGAACCATTAACTAATATTTTTAATTTATCTCTTCAAACAGGTGTAGTGTCTGATATGTGGAAGATGGCTAATGTAATTCCTATTTTTAAAACAGGGGACAAGTCAAGTCGTCACCGTCAAATTACCGCCCAATAAGCCTGACCTCAATTGTAGGCAAATTACTAGAGTCAATTATAGCTGAGATTATAAGAAGCCATCTCGATAAGCATAGCTTGATTAATGATACTCAGCATGGATTCACAAGAGGCCGGTCTTGTCTAACTAATTTATTAACTTTCTTCAGTAAAGCTTTTGTGGCTGTTGACCACGATAAAGAATTTGATATTTACTTAGATTTTAGTAAGGCATTTGATAGAGTCCCACACCAAAGACTGTTGAAGAAAGTAGCAGCTCATGGCATTGGGGGAAGGGTGCTCTCGTGGATCGAATCATGGCTCACAGACAGGAAGCAGAGTGTGTCCATAAATGGGGTTAAATCCGAGTGGGGATCAGTAACAAGTGGCGTTCCACAGGGATCAGTCTTGGGCCCGTTGTTGTTTATAATATATATCAATGATCTTGATGAAGGAATTACTAGTGATATGAGCAAATTCGCCGATGACACTAAGATAGGTAGGATAATTGATTCAAACGTAGATGTTAGGGAACTTCAGGAGGATTTAGACAAACTCTACTCTTGGTCAGAAAAGTGGCAGATGCAGTTCAATGTAGATAAATGCAAGGTTCTGAAGCTCGGGAGTGTCCATAACCCTAGCACTTATAAGTTAAATAATGTAGAACTTATGTTGCAGTGTCTGACAAGTTGTACAAGAATGGTATACAATACCGACAAGATGAAAATTAAGACACATGTGCAACATCTGGGTATCTTTATTATAGACATTTCGCTATCCAGTGGCACTTATTTCTCTTGAAATGGTATAAAATACCGACAGGTTGTTAGGTAAGACACATATGCAACAGTTAGGTATCTTTATTTCGAAACGTTTCGCCTACACAGTAGGCTTCTTCAGTCGAGTACAGAAAAGTTGATAGAAGCAGAAGATACTTGAAGACGATGTAATCAGTCCATCACCCTTAAAGTTTTGAGGTGGTCAGTCCCTCAGTCTGGAGAAGAGCATTGTTCCATAGTATGAAACAATATGGAGATGAAGTGACAGGATGGAGGCTCCATCCTGTCACTTCATCTCCATATTGTTTCATACTATGGAACAATGCTCTTCTCCAAACTGAGGGACTGACCACCTCAAAACTTTAAGGGTGATGGACTGATTACATCGTCTTCAAGTATCTTCTGCTTCTATCAACTTTTCTGTACTCGACTGAAGAAGCCTACTGTCTAGGCGAAACGTTTCGAAATAAAGATACCTAACTGTTGCATATGTGTCTTACCTAACAACACTTATTTCTCTTGTTTTGAAGGTTCCCATTACCCACCCCGTCGTCCTCCTGGCTGTCGTGACCTATGATATATTATGTTCTTTGAAAGAAAGGTCAGCTGATATAACTGATATCCTTGGTTAGGCCTCATTTAGATTATGCTGCACAGTTTTGGTCACCGCATTACAGAATGGATATAAATGCTCTGGAAAACGTACAAAGAAGGATGATAAATTGAAGATTGAGACACTTATGCAGCATATGGGAATCTTTATTCAGGAAACGTATTCAGGAAACGTTTCCTGAATAAAGATTCCCATATGCTGCATAAGTGTCTCAATCTTCAACTTGTCGGTTTTTCAAACCATTCATCACAAGGATGATAAAGTTGATCCTATGTATCAGAAATCTTCCCTCTGAGGATAGACTGAGGGCCCTGAATCTGCACTCTCTAGAAAAGCGTAGAAATAGGGGGGATATGATTGAGGTGTATAAATGGAAGACAGGAATAAATAAAGGGGATGTAAATAGCGTGCTAAAAATATCTGGCCTAGACAGGACTCGCAGCAGTGGTTTTAAGTTGGAAAAATTCAGATTCAGGAAGGATATGGGAAAGCACTGGTTTGGTAATAGAGTTGTGGATGAGTGGAACAAACTCCCGAGTACAGTTATAGAGGCTAAAACGTTGTGTAGTTTTAAAAATAGGTTAGATAAATACATGAGTGGGTGTGAGTTGGACCTGATTAGCTTGTGCTACTAGGTCAGTTGCTGTGTTCCTTCCTTAAGTGAATGTGACATGACCTGACTAGGTTGGGTGCATTGGCTTAAGCCGGTAGGAGGCTTGGACCTGCCTCGCATGGGCCAGTAGGCCTACTGCAGTGTTCCTTATTTCTTTCACGTGTTCCCTTCGTTCTATTTGACGATCCTCTTGAGTTTTGTATACAGTATTCCTTTTGAGTTCTTCATTCTTTCCATACTTAAGCAGCTGGACCTTAATCACCATTGAACGTCATATTGTTCTCCACTGCCTGCTGGAAATTCCTGCTTATAAGACTATAAAGAAGTAGCACATCAGCATGCCTACTGGCCCATGCGAGACAGGTCGTTCTGTAATTTTTCACAAACGGGTGCAGACAGCGTAAGTAAAGCCGTCACTCACGGTAAGCTCACTAAGATTCAACAAAAATACTGAATTACGATTTTGTTTTGATACAGTCTTCCATTAGAAATTTATCAGTTACGTCTTCATTTTTTTATGCAAGACTCTTTCCCAGGATAGTGGTAATAAACCTGATCAAATACATCATAAGAAAGAATAAAAAAGTGATTGGAACAACAGATAACATAAGAATGGAGGAACACTGCAGAAGGCCTACTGGCCCATACAAGGCATAGGAGTAAAAGGACACAAGTGCAACTAATGTGACATTTGTGCAAGAAAGGTATAAAATACCGACAATATGAAAGTTAAGACACATGTGCAACATCTGGATATCTTTATTGTAGTAGACGTTTCGCCATCCAGTGGCTTTATCAATACAGATTCTAGGACATAATAGGAAGACAGTAGAACTATATACAAAAGATGAGGTAATCAGTCCCTCGGCCTTGGAGTTAGTGTTCACAGCATTGTGGTGGAGGACATCGTGTTCAGAGGACATCTACAAGACCTTCACGGCTGCTGCAACTAACCCATCTCTTTGGGAAGGACCTACTTCCACTGGGGAATCCCGCCTACCAGTGACTTTGCCCTCGTCTGCTGCCCGTCCCTATCCACTGACGCCTATATAAACCGCCAGTCTTCTTGTCTTTGCTCCAGATTCTCCTCCACCACGATGCTGTGAACACTAACTCCAAGGCCGAGGGACTGATTATACCTCATCTTTTGTATATAGTTCTACTGTCTTCCTATTATGTCCTAGAATCTGTATTGATAAAGCCACTGGATGGCGAAACGTCTACTACAATAAAGATATCCAGATGTTGCACATGTGTCTTAACTTTCATAATGTGACATTTATTGTGGCAACGTTTCGCTCTCCAGGAGCTTTATCAAGACATTACAAACAATACATGGACACAGAGGGTATATAAAGGCTCAGAGTGAGGTGTAATACTAGTGAGGTACCATTTCGATGTTCACTAGTGGTAGTAGTAGTAGTAGTAGTGGTAGTGACAAAAGTAATACAATATGGACTTCAGTAAGGCTTTTGACAGGGTCCCACATCAGAGACTATTGAGGAAAATTAAAGCACATGGAATAGGAGGAGAGATTTTTTTCCTGGATAGAGGCATGGTTGACAAATAGGCAGCAGAGAGTTTGCATAAATGGGGAGAAATCAGAGTGGGGAAGCGTCACGAGCGGTGTTCCACAGGGGTCAGTGTTGGGCCCCCTGCTGTTCACAATCTACATAAACGACATAGATGAGGGCATAAAGAGCGACATCGGCAAGTTTGCCGATGACACCAAAATAGGCCGTCGAATTCATTCTGACGAGGACATTCGAGCACTCCAGGAAGATTTGAATAGACTGATGCAGTGGTCGGAGAAGTGGCAGATGCAGTTTAATATAGACAAATGCAAAGTTCTAAATGTTGGACAGGACAATAACCATGCCACATATAAACTAAATAATGTAGATCTTAATATTACGGATTGCGAAAAAGATTTAGGAGTTCTGGTTAGCAGTAATCTGAAACCAAGACAACAGTGCATAAGTGTTCGCAATAAAGCTAATAGAATCCTTGGCTTCATATCAAGAAGCATAAATAATAGGAGTCCTCAGGTTGTTCTTCAACTCTATACATCCTTGGTTAGGCCTCATTTAGATTATGCTGCACAGTTTTGGTCACCGTATTACAGAATGGATATAAATGCTCTGGAAAATGTACAAAGGAGGATTGTTATTGCTGTTCTTGCTGCTGAACAGCGGTTTAGTGCCGATGAAGGTAGCGTAGGTAGCAATGATACGGCCGTGGACTAGATTGGCTTTAATCGGGTAGGAGTGAGTACACAACGGGCAGTGTGAGGAAGTGACCTCAAGCCAGTCCGTGGAGGGGGAGTACCTGTGTACCTCAAGTCGGTCGAAGCGGGAGTGAGCGAGGGTGGACTGTGCGTCCCACCGACCTAGGTAGGCCTACAGAGGGCAGCACTGAATGCCGCGAAATATGAACTAGTCAGAGCAGACGGCTAGGCTGTGTGCTCTGCCAGTACAGGCTGTCTACATTTGCTCGGCCACGCACCTCGCGTCGTCCCGACGCGACAATACTGGTGGGCCCATAGGTATAAAGGAATTACACTAGCTACCCCAGAGAGGGACTGGCTTTCGCTCACTAGTAAATAAAAAATGGACAAAAAAATGCAACAGGCAAAAAAAAACTCTCCCATCCAGGGGAAGAGAAAACTGGTTTGCCCGCGCTGTTTCATCGAGTAGAGAGCCGGGAGACGTCAGCACTGGAACTAAAATCTTCTATATACAGGTTGTCCGCAGGGCTGAACATCAGTTGACCGCTCGTCTACTAACGTTGTTGCACGCTCACATCTGCAAACAATGACTGACAGTAGCATTTCCTAAGGTGTGACATGTAACTCAGAGGGCAGCACTGCCCTGACCGTAATACAGGCTTTTTCCTTTAGTTAAAAAAACACTGGTGCACATACATACAATAATACTATATCCATGGAATTCATTACACTCCGGGTACCCTTCTAAAAGTATTTACATAATTACATTATGTTGTCCACCCTGACTCTATTATCGACTAGCTATACAATGTGTGTGCATTTATACCCATTTCTGCAAGCAAACAATTAGCATAACTAGCGTAGGAGTCGGACAAGTCAGTAGGTACGTCAATGTCACAGAAATGTACTGTTGTCCTGGGTCGCAGGCCATAAGTATGGAGCCTTACTGGGCCGTCTTCCGTACCAGTAGTAGTGGGAGAAGGGATAGACGGTTTGTCCCTAACATTAGTCTGATCGTGGCGTTGCAACGCACGCGCCTCCAGCTCTACTTCGGCCTGCATATGGTCCACATACTTCATGTGATCAAGGTGGGCTTCCTTGATAATTCCCGTAGCAATCTCCCTCACCTCGAACTTATTGCCACGGAGCTGTCGTAGGACACGGTAAGGACCCACAAACTTAGGGACAAGTTTGTGCATACCTGGGGTCTGCACTGGGTTGAGCAACATAACTTTGCAACCTGGTTCCACTTTGCTTTCCTTGGCGCGGGCATTGCGCTCTGACGTGAACCTATCAGTAGCTTTCATAAGGTTCTCTCGTACCCGCTGGAAGACAAGCTGCGTTGTCCTCATCTTTACTACACTGGGGTTATCAGTATCGTAAGTAGGTCTAGGTGGAGTAAACAGAATTTCATATGGTAAGCGCTTGTCATAGCCATACAAAGCAAAATGAGGTGTCTCACCGATCGAGCTGTTGAGGGAGGAGTTTAATGTACACTGAACATCTGGGATAGCCTCATCCCATGTAGTACAACTTGGGTTAACGGTTACTCTGAGCACCTCCAGGACTTTGCGATTTGTACGTTCAGCAAGACCATTACTCGCAGGGTGGCGTGGAGCTACTGGCGCTTGGTGAATGTTGAATCTGGAGCAAAGATCCTGCATTATGCCATTTATAAACTCAGACCCATTGTCTGACAGAAGGACACGTGGGCAAGTATGACGAAGAACAACATGCTCACGGAAAGCACTAGCGACCGTTTCAGCGGTTTTATCAGGAATGGGTACTAATTCACTGTACCGCGTCAAGTTATCTACCATTACAAGCAGGTGCTTATTTCCCTTCTCCGAGGTCGAGAAGTTCGTCAACAGGTCGACAGAAGTTCTCTCCCAGGGCTCCTTTGTAATGGGATACTTTAGAATGGGGTTAGGACCTGTAATGGTACCCTTGTGCTGTAGGCAGACAACACACTGGTGTACATGCTTGGCAATGTCCGATGCCATCTTAGGCCAGAAATATTTCATTCGTGCCTGTTTGATGCTGCGGTCCTTCCCGGGGTGCGCTACACCTGGGACATTGTGGATCAACCTAAGAGTAGCTGGTATCATGGACTCTGGTATCACCAGTTGGTATACGGTTCTGCCGGGGTCCACCAGCTGTGCAACACGGCACAGTACTCCTTGGTTGACCACTAAATCCTTCAGTGGAACGGGAGACTTGACCTGTAAGTCAACGTCCTCCTTGGTAAGGAAACGAAGGACTGGAGACCACACAGGGTCCTGTCGTTGGGCTCTCTCGAGATCCTCAACAGAGAACGAATTGCCGACACTCACGAATGCTATATGTCTCGACAGGGCGTCAGCTACAACATTTTGCTTACCTGGGACATAGCAAATTTCAGGGTTGTAGTCATTGAACGTGAGCGACCACCGAGCATGCTTTCCCGAGAGGTTCTTATTTGCAAAAAGGGCCAATAAGGGTAAATGATCTGTATAAATCTTGATAGGATAATGATAGATGATATCCCGAAAATGACTCAGGGCCCATACAATGGCTAAAGCTTCTAGCTCTGTCACTGAATAATTGACTTCCGCTTTAGTAAGAACACGGCTAGCATAGGCAATAGGCTGTTGCTTCCCATTAGATTCTTGTGACAAGACTGCACCGATGCCAACTTTGCTGGCATCAGTCGTCAAGGTAAATGCCTTGGTGAAATCAGGGAATCTAAGGGTTGGGGCTGATGTTAACTTGTTCTTAAGAATGACAAAAGCTCGTTCCTGATCGCACGTCCACTCAAAAGGGGCATCCTTCTTGAGTAAGCGTGTCAGGGGTGCAGCAATGGTGGAGAAACCTGCGATAAAGGTGCGGTAGAAACCCGCCAGGCCTATGAAGGACCGGACTGCATCCGCCGTCATGGGTCTGGGGAATTTCTGCACGGCCGAGATTTTAGACTCGTCCGTCTTTATGCCATTCTGAGTTACTACGTGACCCAGAAATTTTATTTCCTTCCGGAGGAAATGACATTTGGAGAGCTTTACCTTAAGATTTGCCTGAGCTAGCCTGTCCAATACCCTGTCAAGTTTCTCAAGATGTGACGGGACATCTTGCGACATGACTATGAGATCATCCAGGTAGACCATGAGCGTGCCACCTAGGAGGGTACGGAAAATTGTCGTCATCAAACGACTAAACGTGATTGGGCTTCCGCGCAAGCCGAAGGGCATCCTCCTGAACTGGTAATGACCAGTTGGAGTAGAGAAAGCTGTCAACTCTCTACTCTCATCATCGAGGGGGATCTGCCAGAACCCTTGAAGAAGATCAAGAGTTGAAAAGACCTTATTATCGCCGATGTTCTGCAACAGGTCGTTCAGAACTGGCAATGGAAAACGGTCTGGGATGGTACATGCATTCAGTTTCCTGTAATCGATAACAGGGCGCCAGGTTCCGTCTTTCTTGGGAACCAGAATAAGGGGAGCATTCCACGGGGAAGTGGACTCCTCAATAACTCCATCACGGAGCATCCGTGTAATGAGTTCTTCGGCGAAGACTCTTTGCGCATGTGGCAGGCGATACGCAGGTACATAAATGGGTTTAGTACCTTTGTCAAGTGGAATACGGTGAGAGATCAGTGAGGTCAAACCCATTGACTCACCATCTAGTGCAACTGCAGAACGTGCACGATTGAGAACCTGGAGAAGTTTTGGAACCTCTTCAGGATAGTCTGTCAAAGCTAGATCATCTTCCTGCACTGGCCGGGTGTTGGAAGAGTCAGCAGCAGACTCGCCTGGGAGAACTGCACTCACAAGGAAGTCAGCTGGGGCTTCACCCTCCACTCTCACCGGGAGAGGGAATCTGACAAGGTCGACAAGTGAGGTATTCTTCCGCAGGGGAAATTCTCGACTATGCATGTTGACAACAAGGACTTGCAACTTACCACGTTGCACTGTGTGCAAGGATGGTTCAAGGGAGAGGCCCTTGACTCGGCATGTGTCGTTGTCAACCAGCACATGGTCTCCTTCAAAAGCTCTGCTCACGTGCACCGTAACAGGAGTGAGCGAGTTAGCTGACAAAGTGACGTCATACTTTGTACAAGCAGTAACTCTGCTCGCTGATGCCATGACACGAGTCAGACAGTCGCCTGCCGACAGGGATACTGCGGCTTGACAACTGCTGGTCTCTACAACAGCGTCAGAGTTAGAGTGAAGGTTAGACTGGGCGTCCCCAGACTGGGTTCCACTGGTAACTACGCGCTGATGGCCAGGAGGTGATGGGCAACGAGCTCTACTACGAGGTCGATCAGGACGAGAGACCGACCCCGGGGAGAATGTGCTATGGAAACCACCAGTTTCCAACGATTCTAGGCACTGTGCATACTCTGAGACGGAGTAGCACGTAGTGGATCCTAAGCGCACGCCCCAGAAGGGCACATCCACTCCGTTGAATTCCGTTTTCCACTCAGCTGGATCTAAACGGATCCTAAGATCTGCCATGGTTTTGAACCCTATGAGCAGGTCGCCATGGAAAACAATACCATCTACGACTAAGAATTTTGCGGACAGCTTGTGACCCTGGACCACAAATTCTAGCGTTGTGCGACCGCGAACCGTCAACGGTTTACCTGAGACTCCTCTCAAGGTCTGAATGGCAGATGGCTCTGTCAACATGGCCGCGTGAAGGCCAATGTCTCGGAAAAAGGTGGAGCGGACAATGTTAACCACCGAACCTGTGTCTAGGAAAAGCTGAACAGGCTTATTGTGGACAGTGGACTCGATGAGCGGTCCACATGGGTTGTCATACCGAACATGAAGGCATGACAGGCCGACGAGATCCCCGGAGTCACAGCTGCTCGAGGCTCGACACTTGTTGACGAGGCTCGACCTGGAAGGTACGGTAAGAGTCTCAGCAACAACGTCAAGACACTCGGTTTCCTCACTGTCGGCAAGCGTATCACTGCCCAGGGTGGCGAATGCATTGCGGACAGGGACGGAATACAGCGACTCCGACAGGGTTACTACGTCTTTCGCTGGTTTTGCGGACGCGCCTCTTCCCCCGAACTAGTGGAAGGGCTTCTACGAGCATGTGCATTGCGCGACGACTGCTTGCTCCACTCAGCTGTCAGCATACTTCGCAGCTTGTTACACTCATGGGAGGTATGACTGGAAGTATTGTGGTAAACACAGATTCCCTCGCGAGACTGGGCATGGGGACGGTGACGGTTACCTTGATACTGAGCGTGGGGACTGTGACGGTTACTTTGCGGGGACTTAAGTTTGTAACACTCAGATCGGTAGTGCCCACGTTTGCCACAGTTGAAACAAGTCACTACACGCTTAGCGGGTGAGGTTGGGGGTGGTGTCTGCTGGCGACGTTTCGCCCTGGTCCAGGAAGTCGATGACTGCCTTTTTGTATAAGACCGACTGTTGTTACTGTGGTCGCTATTTTTACTTAGGCGCGTATTAGTGGGACTGGGGTTAGAACCTTTGTGGGTTGGCTGTCTGACAGCAGCAGCAAAAGTGACTTCCGGCTGCGACCGCGGGGTCACTGCGGACGGCGCTGCAAGGATGGGTAGGGGATCATCCGCAAAGCGGCAAACCTTGCCTTGCTCGGAAGGCGGCTTGAGCGAGTCGATGGCGTCATATGCACCCAGGACGTCGTGCTGAGGGCCGAGTCCTAGCGCATCAATGGCAGCCCAGAGGTTAGGGGCGGAATCCCTCCGCATGATGCCGACAGCCAGCATGGGGATGATGTCTTTAATAGCCATACGGCCATCACCATCCGCCCACTTAGTGGAGTTGACGGCATCAGTAAAGTCCGTGGCGGCTTGCTCGAAACGGCAAACGCAAGCCAGGGGGCTTTCGTGCCGGTATTGACATTCGGCCAAGACGCTGGTAACGATGTCAATGTAATGGCGTTGGCGACTACGCCGAAAATAACGCCTAAATTCCTCCTTAAGTTCACCCCAAGACTGAATCTTACAGACGCGCTTGAGCTGCACAAAGGCACCTATATCACCCTGGGTGAGATCCACTGCTGCAACAGCAGCACGAATGTACTGTGTATCCGTTGGGCTATCAAATAGAGCCTGAACAGTCGCCTCGACTGACTGCAGCCATGGCTCTAAACTATTTGCACGACCGTCGAAAATAAGGGTCAGGTGTGGACGACGAGCCGGCCCACTGGTGGTCGAGGCGTGAGCCACAAGTTGACCAACTGTCGCTGGGGCTTCGATGCCCTGCCGCGTGCTCACGCTGGCTGAGGCACCATTGCTGGCACCAGCAGAATCTGGGGTAACGGCATGGCCACTGCGTGTCTTAGTCATGACGTCAATTGTTGAAATGCAAGTAGGTCACGAAGATGGTAAACAGGTCAGAGCAAGAAATGGTATGCACTGGCTACAATTCAAAACAGAGTCAAAGAGAACTCAGCACCACAGTGCTAGGTAAACTGCTTAGTGATAGAAATAATTTGAGCAAAACAACAATAAAAAGGGAAATAGTGATACACTCTGAAAACAAAATAAGAGATGTATGCAAGTGAATGTACTACAGGGAAGTGCACAAAATGAAACTAAGGATAGTCAATAATTTCACCAGGAATCTGGCACAAAATTTATGAAAGGGAGCTGAACTGTAACACTGGTAGCAAAAATTGCACAAAATTAAAATAAATCAGGTACTACACAACACTAAACTGTGCTGCAAGCACAGTTTAAAAAGATTGCGGGTGCTAGCAGTTGCAAATTGAAATGCAAAAAAAAAAAAAGGGGTAATTCACTTGCACAAGGGAAGTTGGCACAAAAAAGATATCAGAGTATGGAATAGTGCCTGTGGCATGCAAAGAGTACGTAACCTTTATTCGGCGCATGGACACACCCTCATTTACAGGCTATCTCCCCCAACCAGCGAACCAGGTTGCTAAGAGTTGATGATGGGGCCCCATCGTTCAACTAGTGACCAGGTTCTAGCCAATAAGAAGGTGGGATTGACAATCGCAGAGGTTATGTGGATACCGCTCTCCTGTCTGCCCTTGTCATTCCCACTCTAGAGCTGGTTGAAGCACGGTCTGCTATCTTGTGGCTTCTATTTCTGCCTTGCTTACTGTGGAGTGCACTATATTTATCACTGTACATAGTGTACATATTGCTGTTATAATTGGTGAAGGATAATATAAGTCTTAACTTTTTCTACAGTGTTTATTTGCTCCCATTACACCTGGGATAACAGGCCATTTGAAATCCTAGGTTGTAATATGGGTAGCCTGTCCGAGAGCTGGACTTAGAGAAACGGTTGAGCTTAGGGTGAAGCTTGTAGCAGGAACATTGTGTAGCTTGCTGTTTCGCTTCGCTTTACAAATTTTGCGTGTCAGTTGCTTATGATCAGCCTTGCTATTGTGTGATCGTTCAGCAGCTCGCTACTAGCTTGTTCAGTGTGCTCGCTTCGCTACGGTCAGTCTTGTGTGCAGTCGGCTTTGCTTGTATGCGTATTCTGCAATCGTACTGTGCATAGCTAAGCGTGTTCTGCAAATTAACGTGTTACGTTGGGGTATTCGTACTGTGCATAGCGAATAACTTATGCCACCTAGACGAGTCAGACGCCTGGTGTCGGCATATACTTTGCATAACCTACCTAAATTGTCCCTACAGCGTTGTTGGCAAATTGCTCGTTCCATTGGCATTCCCTATAAACGCACTCTTACAGCTGCGCAACTGCGTTCACTTATTGCTGACATACTTATTGAAGAAGAGATGGCACATCAGACTCCTCCCTCTACGGGAGCTAGGGCAAAAACTACTATGTTCTCGCAGGAGGAAGATGATACACCTACGGAGCAAAATGGTCAGTATAGTGCACATGGGTTGTCTCAGGGTGAATCAGCGTCGTTGGCACTTCAGCTGGCAAAAATCAATCTTGAGCAAACTAGGGAACAGAGAGCATTCGCAAGGGAAGAATTTGATAGGGAAAGAGAAAGGAGGCAGTTTTCGCATTCTGTAAACGATTTCAGTTTACAAAAAGCAGTACAGCTTGTTCCCCGCTTCAATGAGGCCGAACCAGAGCAATTTTTCGAAAGCTTCGAAAATCAGGCTCGAGCCTTGAGGTGGCCGGAACAGCACTGGGCAGCGTTGGTTCATACAGCATTATTGGGTAAGGCACAGGAATTTACGTCGGTATTAACTGACGCTGAATTCTCTGATTATCAAGTAGTGAAGACCACAGTGTTGGGAGCATATACATGTATCCCAGCTAAATATCGTAAGACCTTCAAATTGAACAGGCGGCAGCTTGGTCAATCCCTGGTGGACTTTGTGAGACAGCAAACCAAAGCTTTTACCAGCTGGTATAAAGCGAGTGGTGTCTCTAACTTTGAGGAGCTGGTGCAGCTTATTCTGATTGATAACCTGCTGGAGTCTGTGGGACCAGAGGTTCGTGTCTTTCTGCAGGATCGTGACTTAACCACTGCATTGGAGGCGGCCAGGTTGGCTGATACCTTCGAAACGAACCGCTCCTTGTCCGAGCGGTCCCGTCTCTCTTTTCAACAGTCTGGCGTGAGCAGAGATCGACAACATTGGAGAATGAAGTGCCAGCCGGAGGGAGAGCGTCTACGACATCCAACCAAGTCACCTGGTGAGCCACGCTTCTCAACATATGGTCCCCCTGCGGAGAGGCAAACTACTTATGGAGCATCTCGACAACAATATCCAGAGAGGCACCAGCCAGAACGACACCACTTGCAACGTCATCAGGGAGTAAAGGGCAAGCCTGTCGTCTGCTTCAGGTGTAATAAAGTAGGTCATATCAGTTCCAACTGCCCCCAAAAACCTCAACCCATCGGGAAAATCTCTAATATCCCTAGTAACATGTCCCCTAGAGAAGTAGAAAAAGGTATGGCCCCTTATTATTGCGAAAGTCTTATTTCCCTTCAGGAAAACTCAGAACCAACTAAAGTAAATACCTTTAGAGATACTGGAGCATATTGCTCACTTGTCAGAGAAGGAATATTACCCCTTTCAGAGAATACTTCCTTGAATTCCTCAGTTTTATTGGAAGCTTACGGAGGAGCTATATATTCAGTTCCTTTGCATAAAATTTATGTACAGTGCAAATATTACACTGGGTACTTGACTGTAGGTATCTCAAAAGGATTTCCCATGAAAAATGCCATGTTATTACTGGGTAATAACATTACTACTGTTACTTCGTGTCCTGAACCTATAATGATTAATGCTTCTCCAGTGTTGGCCATAACTCGGGCAACATCCCAAGGGTTGTCTGGGGAGAATGTTGACCTATCCTTGGACGACTCCGATCTCGGAATAGCCACGTTGTTTTATGAGACACACCGGCCGGAGTCTCGTAAATCAAGTGAACAGACCCCGATCAAGCCTTCCTATTCCCAGGTTGCAGGATTGCCAGATGTCTCTGTTTCCATGCCCGAGGGACTGTCCTTCCGGGAGGAACAACGTAAGGACCCTTCGTTAAAATTCGCTTTTCAGGCAGCCATGGGTAAATCCTCTTTGGGTCATCCAGTCAAGTATGAAGTTAAAAATGATTATTTGGTATGCACTGAGACTGGTAAGGAGACAGAGGGCCGGCAATTATACGACAGGTTAGTGGTTCCAACCAAGTATAGACCTCAGATATTAAATATAGCTCATAATACGTCATCAGGAGGTCACTTAGGAATTACAAAAACCTTGTATAGAATCACAAAAGAATTTTATTGGCCAACATTAAAGAAAGATGTGAAGAATCATATAAGGTGTTGCCGAGAATGTCAGCAAGTTGGAAAACCTGGACATTCTATTAAACCTGCACCTCTCCAACCCATACCTGCTGATGGAGAACCTTTTGCAGATTTAATTATAGATTGTGTAGGTCCACTACCTAAGTCAAAGTCTGGAAATCAGTATTTATTTACAATTATGGATAAAGTAACCAGATATCCTGAAGCGATCCCAATGCGTAGTATCAATACTAAAGCTATTCTCAAAGCTTTAACAAAATTCATTTCTTGTTTTGGCATTCCTAAAACTATACAAAGTGATCAAGGTACTAACTTCACTGCCAAAGCATTTAGGGAAGTATTAACTAGGTTAGGGATAATTCACAACTTATCCACTGCCTATCACCCTCAGTCCCAAGGCGCCTTGGAAAGATTCCACCAAACATTAAAAACAATGATGAGAAGTTTTTGCATGCACTTTCCGACAGATTGGGATGAATCTCTACCGTTGTTGCTATTCTCAGTACGAGAGACGGTGCAAGAGTCTACAGGGTATAGTCCGTTTGAGCTGATCTTTGGGCACAATGTACGAGGTCCTCTTCGGGTGCTCAAAGAAGGATGGATGGGAGAAGACGTAAGCTCAGCACTCTACAACCCGTCTTCAAGGTTGCAGGTGGCACGTGAGTTAGCCACGGCTAACCTAAAGATAGCTCAAAGTAAGATGAAACAGAGGTATGACAAAAGTGCACAATTCCGCTCCTTCCATCCAGGAGACAAGGTGTTGGTGCAGGAACCTATACCTGGCCACACCTTGAAAGCTAGATTTACGGGACCTATGCAGATAGTAAGTAGATTATCTGATTTAAATTATGTGGTAGCTCCCATTGATAAGACCTCAAAAACAAAAACTTACCACATAAATCAAATCAAGGCCTTTCATACACCAGATAAAGTCCCAGTAATGACTCTGTCCTCTACCTCTGAGGACGACTCTGACTCTTTGCACTCTATCTCTGAAATTAATACTAAACTTTCAAATTCTGTCCTCCTCAAGGATCCTAGCCCGTTAATGGATGGATTATCTGAAATACAAGCAACCAATTTAACTGAGCTTCTACAGTCATATCCTAATATTTTTTCGGATGTGCCGAAAAAATGTACGTTAGGTTACCATGATGTAGATGTGGGAAAATCTAAACCAATTAAACTCTCCCCCTACAGAGCTAATCCTGAAAAGCAAAGGTTACTTCAGCAGGAAGTAGACTTCTTGTTAGAACATGGTTTAGTGGAGGAGTCATCTAGTCCATGGGCTTCACCGTGCATCCTAGTAAAGAAGGCTGATGGAGGGTTTCGTATGTGCACAGACTACCGTAAAGTGAACGAGGTCACAATTACAGATGCTTACCCTCTTCCTCGTCTGGATGACGTAATTGACTTTGTGGGTAAGGCTACTTTTGTGTCCAAATTAGATCTCCTTAAAGGTTACTATCAGGTACCTTTGACAGATAAGGCGAAGGAAATCTCTGCCTTCGTAATTCCAGGAGGTCATTATCAGTATACAGTTACCCCCTTCGGAATGAAAAATTCCCCCTCTTCATTCCAGAAACTCATCCATCAGGCTATTAAAGGACTTGAAGGCACGGCAGCATACCTAGATGATATTGTTGTGGTGTCTGATACTTGGGATCAACACCTACTTAGACTTAAAGCTCTGTTTGAGACCTTTAAGAATTCCCAATTAACAGTTAATTTATCTAAATCTTCCTTTGGCCAGGCCACTATCACTTTTCTAGGCCATGAAGTAGGTAGTGGTAATGTTGCACCTAAACTTGCTAAAGTTCTTTCGATTAAAGATTATCCAGTTCCTCATGATAGGAAATCTCTTCAACGTTTCCTAGGCATGATAGGATTTTACAGAAGATTCTGTAAGAATTTCTCAGATATTGTAGCCCCTCTTACCTCTCTTACCAGTCATAAAGTTCCCTTTAATTGGACGTCAGATTGTAACACTGCTTTTAATAAAGCAAAAAGATTATTGTGCTCTGCACCCATTCTCCTGTCTCCAGACTTCTCCAAACCTTTTTCATTACAGGTTGATGCTTGTGAGTCTGGGGTTGGGGCGGTACTATTACAAATCGGGAACAAGGAGTTGCAGCCTGTAGCATACTTTTCAGCTAAGTTCCAGCCACATCAGAGAGCTTACTCTACCATTGAAAAAGAAGCCCTCGCGCTGGTAATGGCTTTGGAGCATTTCGATGTTTATGTGGGCCAGACATCGCAGGTGGTCACAGTCTACAGTGATCACAACCCGTTAGTCTATCTCCAAGCCATGAAGAATCACAACACAAGGCTTATGCGTTGGACGCTCAGGCTGCAGCCCTATAACTTCAAAATTCGTTACATTGCCGGCAAAGAAAATGTGTTGGCAGACTCTTTGTCAAGAGTCTAGTTTAATATTTTATTTAGGTTAGGATGTATTTGTGGTAACCCCCCTTTCAAGCTCTTTTTTTTATCCCCTGATGTGGGGGTTTTTTTTAGTGAGGGGATACGGGCTACCGTCCGCTTGTATCTTGGACCTATGTTGGCTTATCTGACTGCTGTCTCACTCTGAGTTTAGGGTTTGGCTTTCAGGCACTAGGAAAGCTGAGCTCTATCTAAGAGTTGGATGGTGGAGAGGATAGGCGGTCCCATTATTTTGTGCCATGGCGGCACGGTTACCACTGGGAGGTGGCAGCCTAATCCTGAGCCTTCTCGGGGGTGGGGGTGTGGCATGCAAAGAGTACGTAACCTTTATTCGGCGCATGGACACACCCTCATTTACAGGCTATCTCCCCCAACCAGCGAACCAGGTTGCTAAGAGTTGATGATGGGGCCCCATCGTTCAACTAGTGACCAGGTTCTAGCCAATAAGAAGGTGGGATTGACAATCGCAGAGGTTATGTGGATACCGCTCTCCTGTCTGCCCTTGTCATTCCCACTCTAGAGCTGGTTGAAGCACGGTCTGCTATCTTGTGGCTTCTATTTCTGCCTTGCTTACTGTGGAGTGCACTATATTTATCACTGTACATAGTGTACATATTGCTGTTATAATTGGTGAAGGATAATATAAGTCTTAACTTTTTCTACAGTGTTTATTTGCTCCCATTACACCTGGGATAACAGGCCATTTGAAATCCTAGGTTGTAATAGTGCCAAAAATCACACAAAAAAAAAAATACACTGACCAGAATTGCTATATTGCACACAAAATAAAATTAATAAAAATGCAAATTATTAAATTCAAGAATATGGCAAAGGTTAACTGGTGTTAGCAGGGTGTACACTGGCAAAAAGAAAAAAAAAATTTGCACAATCTCAAGGTCAAAATTAATTAACTTCACAAGGAATTTTGGTAATAAAATGGTAAATAAGCAGGTTCCCAAAAATACACTCAATGACTTGGGTATATAAAATAGCAAAAAGCAATGCACATAGGTGAATATTCACTGATAAAACATAGAATATATGTAGAGCAAAATAAATGGGGGAACAGAAAAAAAAAAATTTAATGGGCTAGGCACAGATTGTATGACTGCAGGTAGAATATACTAATACTTAAGTACTTGAAGATTACACTTATTAAAAAAAAACTAACAAACAAAACAGTGCAGGGGTGTCAACAATCTGTGGCTAACTTGCAGGTGCAACTAAAAAAAAATAACAGCTGCCACCACTGTTATTGCTGTTCTTGCTGCTGAACAGCGGTTTAGTGCCGATGAAGGTAGCGTAGGTAGCAATGATACGGCCGTGGACTAGATTGGCTTTAATCGGGTAGGAGTGAGTACACAACGGGCAGTGTGAGGAAGTGACCGCAAGCCAGTCCGTGGAGGGGGAGTACCTGTGTACCTCAAGTCGGTCGAAGCGGGAGTGAGCGAGGGTGGACTGTGCGTCCCACCGACCTAGGTAGGCCTACAGAGGGCAGCACTGAATGCCGCGAAATATGAACTAGTCAGAGCAGACGGCTAGGCTGTGTGCTCTGCCAGTACAGGCTGTCTACAGGATGACGAAGTTGATCCCATGTATCAGAAACCTTCCCTATGAGTATAGACTAAGGGCCCTGAATCTGCACTCTCTAGAAAGACGTAGAATTAGGGGGGATATGATTGAGGTGTATAAATGGAAGACAGGAATAAATAAAGGGGATGTAAATAGTGTGCTGAAAATATCTAGCCTAGACAGGACTCGCAGCAATGGTTTTAAGTTGGAAAAAATCAGATTCAGGAAGGATATAGGAAAGTACTGGTTTGGTAATAGAGTTGTGGATGAGTGGAACAAACTCCCAAGTACCGTTATAGAGGCCAGAACGTTGTGTAGCTTTAAAAATAGGTTGGATAAATACATGAGTAGATGTGGGTGGGTGCGAGTTAGTGGGTGTGAGTCTGGGACTCAAATTTACCACCAACATACGCAAACCTAACTATCAACTCAATCTAGTTACCAGGAACCATAGACACAGTGACAGCAACTTCCAGAAGGGTTATATACAAGGCCTTCTCACTGCAGCTTTATGTGAACCTTCTTCTTCTAATCTTCCTAGACGATACATCACTGCCCTTAAGAACCTCGCCAACGACCCCAACATTATCGTCACCACCGCCGACAAAGGAGGTGGAGTCGTCATCCTCAACACCAGTGACTACAACACTAAAATGATGGACCTTTTGAATGATCAATCTACATACGAACCCATCAGCACTCAACAGTGGGAGACGCTAACCAAAGATTTTCTATACAAAACCAGACAAATATTCAAACGCACTAGAGAAGGGAAGAAACTTCTGTACTTGTTACCAAGCAACCCTAAACCAGCACACATGTATGGTTTACCCAAGACCCATAAACACAATATTCCTCTCAGACCAATCACGTCAGGAATAGGCAGTGCTCCACACAAACTAGCCGGAGTTCCTGCCAAACATCTTTCCTGCCTTCTGGGGACCATCAGCCCCGCTCATCTTAAACACTCAGGTGACCTTCTCAACCGCATCCGTAACAAGAAACTAAGCAGTTTGGATGTGACTTCCCTCTTCACAAAAGTACCTACCAAAAAAGCCATCGAGGTTCTACGACGTAAAGTCAATCAGGACCTTAATCTTCCTCTACCTCCCGGAGATTTTGTTGACTTAATTGAACTCTGTGTTAATTTCAACTGTTTTTCTTTCAATAACAAGCTCTACAAACAAACCTACGGCATGGGAATGGGGTCCCCCATAAGTGCCGTCCTAGCCAACTTATACATGGAACACCTAGAATCCGAACACTTCACCAACATCATCCCTTCAAGCGTCACTTGGTTACGTTACGTGGACGATGTCCTCGTAATAACTCCAAAACGTTTTGATGTACGGGATCTTCAGGCAAGGCTCAACGCAGTTGAACCGGCGATCCAGTTTACACTAGAAGAAGAGTCCAATGACAAGCTACCTTTCCTCGACGTCCTCATTCACAAAGTAGACAACAACCTAAGATTTCAAGTTTATCGGAAACCCACCAATAAAAATGATCTCACACACTTCTATTCCAGTCAAGATACCAAGACCAAAAGAGGCATCATCATCGGGTTTTTCCTAAGAGCATACCGAATTTGTAGTCCTGAGTTTCTTGACGAGGAGTGTACATACATTCACCAAACATTCACAGAGTTACATTTTCCTTCTTTTTTCATCAAAGACTGCAAGAAAAGAGCTCTTCAGATCATAAATTCTCCACGCATCAACACCACTCCCAGCAAAGTTATGATTCTTCCCAACAGTCAGGTTGCACTGAACGTCGCAAAAGTACTTTCACAAGCTAACACCAGAGTCGCCATCGCTTCTAGCACTTCAATAAAGGATATAACCAGGACAAAATCCAAGCACCACGAACCAGTCAATGCAGGAGTTTACACTATACCCTGTGGAGGCTGTGACAAGATTTACGTAGGTGAAACAGCCAGAAACCTCGACACCCGCCTCAATGAATACATTTACGCATGTAGGAACGATAACTTGAACAACGCCTGTGTACAACACCGAAATTCCACCAATCATCTCATGAAATTCAGAGACGCCCAATTAGTGATCAAAGAAACTAATTTCCGCAGACGCAAGTGCCTCGAATCAGCACTGATCGCTGTTTCGAATACAATTAAACAAAACAACGGCAGCTTCACCATCTCCGAAGTCCTAGCAAGAATCCTCCTGAAAACAGTAAACCCTGCCATCACATAGTCTCTCCTGTTATACTACACAAAGCACAGAGAGTGAACACTGAAACAAGCTGCCTCATTCCAGTCTATATTTGTCCAACCTATTTTTATGTTACCCAAGTAATAGCTTTTATATCCTTTTACTCATGTACGAATTAATTGCTCTACCATATTGTATTACTTTTGTCACTACCACTACTACTACCACTAGTGAACATCGAAATGGTACCTCACTAGTATTACACCTCACTCTGAGCCTTTATATACCCTCTGTGTCCATGTATTGTTTGTAATGTCTTGGTAAAGCTCCTGGAGAGCGAAACGTTGCCACAATAAATGTCACATTAGTTGCACTTGTGTCCTTTTACTTTACATATTGTCGGTAATTCTACCAACTTTATTACAAGGCATAGGAGGCAAACTCATGACGATGTTTCGGTCCGACTTCGACCATTAACTAGCTCTAAATCTAACCAGATATAATCTAACTGGTCCTAACTCATCTTATTTAAATTCATATGTATCCTAATTGATATAACACTAATTTGATCCAACTCTAATATAATCTTATGTAGATTCAACATAATTCAATATAACCTAACATTACCGAAATAAAGGTCTCTTTTTTTGACAAGTTAAGGCGCTCTATCCTGCGCAGGATGAGGGTGGCGTCTTTAGGTGTAGAGTTCTAGTGCTAAGTGGATAATATGTTCACTAACCGTCCCTATACATGTAAGCTCGCTTGCAGTATTAGCTCTTCCTGACCGTGGGTTCAAAACTGATTTTACCTTGCCGGTTGGTCGGATTTTTACCTGGGTGACGCCACTTCAGGTCAGGAAGAGGTCACATCCATGGTCATATGGAGTTGCATCCTACACTGTACACTCCTGACTTCATTTAGTTTGTCAGTGCAGATTTATTTACAAAGTACATAGGTAGTGCAGACTTACCTAAATTAGAAAA
Organism: Cherax quadricarinatus; assembly: GCF_038502225.1. Lineage (NCBI taxonomy): Eukaryota > Metazoa > Arthropoda > Malacostraca > Decapoda > Parastacidae > Cherax > Cherax quadricarinatus. The sequence continues at coordinate 2,787,312 of NC_091330.1, read as the reverse complement.
CTTGATAATACAGAATCACCTCAATCTCACGAAATTAAACTATGTAGTGCAGTCCTTTTACTTTACATATTGTCGGTAATTCTACCAACTTTATTACAGCCTACACCTTCGTTGTTTGGTACTCGTGGTACTGAGCTGCTAGTCCTTACTATAACTAATGTATTATTTTCAACTAATTAAGAAACGTTATCCTCTTGTTTGGGTAATTTGATTATTGACCTTCAACTACCCTCAAATTTAGGGTAATTAATAAAAAGTTTATATGACCTAGTCTAAAATAACCAATATTTTATTCCATAGATCGTTATGAAATGAACTCGTTAGAAAAAGAACGTTGTCGTTTGATTATGGGTTGGCGTGCAGTGTTTATCATAATCTGTTATCAGTGTTCACAGTGTTATAAGAACACAAGGAACACTCTTAGGTCGTCTAGCCCATACGAGGCTGCTCTTGTGTACACCGAATTGTTTATCACTGGTGTATGTATGAGTGGAGGTGTACGTCCACAGTGGTATTACTGGAGATGCACGTCCACAGTGGTATTACTGGAGATGCACGTCCACAGTGGTATTACTGGAGATGCACGTCCACAGTGGTATTAGTTGTGTACGAATGGTATATAATACCGACAAGATGAGATTAAGACACATGTGCAACATCTGGGTATCTTTATTGTAGACGTTTCGCCATCCAGTGGCTTTATCAATACAAATTCTAGGACATAACTTGAAGACAGTAGAACTATGTACAGAAGATGAGGTAATCAGTCCCTCAACCTAGGAGTAGGTGCGAAGAGCACCATAGTCGTATTAGTGGAGGTGTACGTCTACAGTGGTATTACTGGAGATGCACGTCCACAGTGGTATTAGTGGAGGTGCACGTCCACAGTGGTATTAGTGGAGGTGCACGTCCACAGTGGTATTACTGGAGATGCACGTCCACAGTGGTAATAGTGGAGGTGTACGTCTACAGTGGTATTACTGGAGATGCACGTCCACAGTGGTATTAGTGGAGGTGCACGTCCACAGTGGTATTAGTGGAGGTGCACGTCCACAGTGGTATTACTGGAGATGCACGTCCACAGTGGTATTAGTGGAGGTGCACGTCCACAGTGGTATTAGTGGAGGTGTACGTCTACAGTGGTATTACTGGAGATGCACGTCCACAGTGGTATTACTGGAGATGCACGTCCACAGTGGTATTAGTGGAGGTGCACGTCCACAGTGGTATTAGTGGAGGTGTACGTCCACAGTGGTATTACTGGAGATGCACGTCCACAGTGGTAATAGTGGAGGTGTACGTCTACAGTGGTATTACTGGAGATGCACGTCCACAGTGGTATTAGTGGAGGTGCACGTCCACAGTGGTATTAGTGGAGGTGCACGTCCACAGTGGTATTAGTGGAGGTGTACGTCCACAGTGGTATTAGTGGAGGTGCACGTCCACAGTGGTATTAGTGGAGGTGTACGTCTACAGTGGTATTACTGGAGATGCACGTCCACAGTGGTAATAGTGGAGGTGTACGTCTACAGTGGTATTACTGGAGATGCACGTCCACAGTGGTATTAGTGGAGGTTCACGTCCACAGTGGTATTAGTGGAGGTTCACGTCCACTTTGGTATGAGTGGTGGTTCACGTTCCCAGTGGTACACGGATGTTATTTGAGGGCGTGTGTGGCACTGCCATTACTGAGTCCTGGATCAGTGAGTCCCTAGTTCTAGGGATCATCTTATATTGCAGAAAGTCCACTGCTTTCCACACACTTCATCTTAGCACTTATATTAGTGGTGTAATTACTTATTTGTGCCCCCTGGTGTCTCATCTTCAATAATTATTTAATATATTTTTTATATTTTTCCAATGGATATAGAACTTACTACCTCTTATTTTACTGCTGTGTGTGTGTGTGTGTGTGTGTGTGTGTGTGTGTGTGTGTGTGTGTGTGTGTGTGTGTGTGTGTGTGTGTAAGAGTGAGTGTGTTAATGCTGATTATCTGTTAATGATTCAGAGAATCATTGCTTCCGCTGCCCATTATCTGACCAGGGAATAAGAACTGCTAAGACACACGCAGAAGAGTAAAATTAAATGTATAGCGAGTGTAAGTAGAATTTCATGAGATTTCCCTCCCATTTTTACATGTTCACCAGACAAAAAGACCAGCAATCCTGCCCAGGCACAGTGTGTAACAGTTAACAGGATTCCATTTCACACTGATGTGACAGGAGGGTAGTATCACCCTAGATGGGCGATGCTTGCTGTCTGCCGATCTTTGTTGAGTATTTGTTGTGTTACCAGAATATAAATAATATTATAATAGCAATGATTATTAAGTAAAAATATAACAATTTAATAATGGTGTAGGACGGAGTGAAACTCCATCTGGTTTCCGTCCCATGTGTGGCTTAGCTGTGAGTAGTGGCTAACGTTATACGTACTATATGGTAACATATACTTCTTTATCTAGTGTTGAAGCTTTTTATCTGATAGCTCGTAAGATTCACGATAACATAAAGGCTTAACTCCACCCCGATAATTAAAACTAAAACTTAGTGGCTTGTTTTCTGTGGAGTGTAAGCTTTTCCAGTGTTGACTGGGTACATTGTGAGGGCACGTGAGCACTGTCAGACTTGTTGACTCACCACCCGAGCTTTGATGCTTGTGGTCTCAAGTTCGAGGAGCATATCTCCGGTCTTCATGGTTGTAAATCAAGGTTAGATAGTGTGGTAAAGCTCCTCTCTGTGTTTGCTGTTTTTCTTGCGGACTGCATTGGGGCCAGAGGTTAGGCGATTTCCGGTCAGAAAAAGGGGGCGACTTCATAAATGTGATTCTTGGCTGGAGGTGCCGCGTGAGGCGGGAGTCGCGCAGGCTGACTCACTGTGCTGCAGAACATTAACCTCAGCAACGAGTGTCAGTAAGGACCATAAGTGGGACGTGAGGGCAGGAGGCTTCACCCTAACACCACACTATCAACCACTCACGTCTGCTTCTTTCTTTGTTGCATCTTATAACTTAATAGTCGAAGTTAGTACGCAGATATAAATTTTTTGATGTAGTATTGCCTGGATATCGTACCCCAGAAGCGTGGTATTGATGTCGCCAGTGGCGTTCCATCTAATTCAGCTAAGTATACTATATAAGGCAGTGTGTTCATTCACAAGAAGAGTGACACTGCCTTCACAGTAAAATTGTTCCTCTGGATAAAATCTTTATTCTGATGATCTGGCAACTTGAACAACACTTGTCGGTGTTGGTACGAGGGGACAGTGTGCGATGCCTCACCCATTATAAAACACTATCTAATACAATCGTTTCCCTTGGTAACATGTATTTATTCTACACTTTAGGGGGTTAGGTTAGGAGGTTGTGAAGTTTCTTGTTCGCAGTCAATGTAAGAGATTTAGACGAAGGAATAAATAGCGACATAAGTTCGGTGGCGACACACAGATAGGCCGACATATTCAGGGAACTTCAAGTGAATGTGGTTACGTTAATACTGTGATCGGAAAAATGAGATGTAGTTCAAGGGAAAGTCCAAGAAAAAGTAATAGTAACGCGTACAAGCTAAATAATATAGAACTTTATCAGACCGGATGCGATACTGACTTCAGTTGTGGCCAGCAAACATCTGAAGCAAAGACACGAGTACGCAGGTGTCCGCAAGGACTCTTGACTTCCTAGTAAGAGTCTAATTAACAAAGCTCTGTATCGCTAATAAGACCTCGTTTAGATTATACGCTGCACTCATTTTTGGTCTCCATAATAACAAGTGAACACAAACACCTTGAAAACGTACAGAGGCGAATGAAAAGGTTCATCCCTTGCAATAGGATTTTTTTTAAAATCGACAGAGGACTAAACTTAATACACACTCATAATAAACGTAAAATACTGGGGATAGTGAAATATGTATGTGTGTGTATGTATGTATGTATGTATATATATATATATATATATATATATATATATATATATATATATATATATATATATATATTTTATTTTTTTATTATCACACTGGCCGATTCCCACCAAGGCAGGGTGGCCCGAAAAAGAAAAACTTTCACCATCATTCACTCCATCACTGTCTTGCCAGAAGGGTGCTTTACACTACAGTTTTTAAACTGCAACATTAACACCCCTCCTTCAGAGTGCAGGCACTGTACTTCCCATCTCCAGGACTCAAGTCCGGCCTGCCGGTTTCCCTGAACCCCTTCATAAATGTTATTTTGCTCACACTCCAACAGCACGTCAAGTATTAAAAACCATTTGTCTCCATTCACTCATATCAAACACGCTCACGCATGCCTGCTGGAAGTCCAAGCCCCTCGCACACAAAACCTCCTTTACCCCCTCCCTCCAACCTTTCCTAGGCCGACCCCTACCCCGCCTTCCTTCCACTACAGACTGATACACCCTTGAAGTCATTCTGTTTCGCTCCATTCTCTCTACATGTCCGAACCACCTCAACAACCCTTCCTCAGCCCTCTGGACAACAGTTTTGGTAATCCCGCACCTCCTCCTAACTTCCAAACTACGAATTCTCTGCATTATATATTAACAAGTCGGCCGTCTCCCACCGAGGCAGGGTGACCCAAAAAGAAAGAAAATCCCCAAAAAGAAAATACTTTTATCATCATTCAACACTTTCACCTCACTCACACATAATCACTGTTTTTGCAGAGGTGCTCAGAACACAACAGTTTAGAAGCATATACGTATAAAGATACACAACATATCCCTCCAAACTGCTAATATCCCGAACCCCTCCTTTAAAGTGCAGGCATTGTACTTCCCATTTCCAGGACTCAAGTCCGGCTATATAAAAATAACCGGTTTTCCTGAATACCTTCACTAAATATTACCCTGCTCACACTCCAACAGATCGTCAGGTCCCAAATACTCAGGTATACTCAGTAAACTTATTTCTCTATAATATATATATATGTATATATATATATATATATATATATATATATATATATATATATATATATATATATATATATATATATATATATATATATATATATATATATATATATATATATATATATATATATATATATATATATATATATATATATGTTAATGTTGCAGTTTAAAAACTGTAGTGTAAAGCACCCTTCTGGCAAGACAGTGATGGAGTGAATGATGGTGAAAGTTTTTCTTTTTCAGGCCACCCTGCCTTGGTGGGAATCGGCCAGTGTGATAATAAAAAAAAAAAAAAAAATATATATATATATATATATATATATAAATATATATATATATATATAAATATATATATTTATATATATATATATATATATATATATGCGCAATAAGATCACAGTAAACAGATGATTTTTTAATTATGTAAAACAACCACTGTGAAAGAGTAGTGAAATTCCAAGCGCTTTCGTGATTACTCACATTGTCAAGGAACTTGACAATGTGAGTAGTCACGAAAGCGCTTGGAATTTCACTACTCTTTCACAGTGGTTGTTTTACATAATTAAAAAATCATCTGTTTACTGTGATCTTATTGCGCATATATATATATATATATATATATATATATATATATATATATATATATATATATATATATATATATATATATATATATATATATATATATATATATATATATAAAGGTGCAGAAAAGCACCGATTTGACAGTACAGTGTTGGTTGAGTATAAAAACCTGTCAAGTAGTGTCCTTGAAGTTAATACATGATTGAGAATGATTGGATGCGAGTAGAACCTGTCTGATGTGGCTACTGCCTGTGCTTCTGTTCTTTTAGCAAGATTTTACTATTATTCAGTTTTTTTTATTGTTTGAGACGTTAATAGGTGAAGTGTGGGAGTGAATGATAAGATGAAGTGCGTGAGAAAATTATCAGCGCTGAGGGTGACTCGGGTGTGAGACAATAATACTGAAAATGATACAGTTTTAAAAGGTCATTTGTGATGCTTTGACAGTTTTTTTTTTTTATCTAAAACTGTATTAAGTTGCTTCGTTCTTAACTTTTAAGCAGATAAAATTTTATATTCATGACTTTTTTGGGTGAATGGAGGAGGTGGTGACGCTGAGTTTGTCATCTCTCACCCAGGGTCACACGACAGCTGTATGGAGACATAATATAGAACCGCGGAATGATACGTGAGCGGCTGACGCTGCCTTTTACTTCCAGTATATCTGTAGACCCATCTAGCACTGCAAGTGATAATCGTCCAAATTTCAACGTTTCCTATTTACTTTCGGTGACATAGCTAACCATAAAGAAAATGTTTTGTAAATTTACTGAAAATTAAAAAAAAAAATTAGCGTTGGGCATCTCATAAAGTAGGAAAATGAGTGTAAATTGGTATATGATATATGTGACTTCGCTTCCCTTCAGAATGACGTAGTACATACTCGTGTTGAGTGACGAAGCTGTCCTACCTGGAGTCTACCTGGAGGGCATTCCGGGGATCAACGTCCCCGCGGCCCGGTCCACGACCAGGCCTCCCGGTGGATCAGGGCCTGATCAACGAGGTTGTTACTGCTGGCCGCACGTAATCCAACGTACGAACCACAGCCCGGCTGATCCGGCACCGTCTTTAGGTATCTGTCCAGCTCCCTCTTGAAGGCAACCAGGGGTCTTCCCGTAATGCCCCTTATTGCTGGTGGGAGGCTGTTGAACAGTCTTGGGCCCCGGACACTTATTGCTGTGCGATATCAGATGGCATCCATCATCATAAGAAAAAAAAAGCAGCAGTAGGCCTACTGGTTCGTGCTTGGTAGGTCCTGCTCACATCTGCATATTCCCACCTAGGTCTTAATGGTAAATTATACACATTACATCGAGGAAAAAATAATTAAGATTTCGTGTTTTAGGAAATTGAATTGGGTTTATACTTGTAATAACTATAATAATGTGGCATAGAAAGTGGCGTGCCTAAGGGTGGGTGACGAGAGCGTAGAAGCAAGTCTCGGGATTGCAGCTCACATCCTTCCTGTTGCTTCCCAACTCGGGATATTCCTTGTTGTAAGCCTCCGCTATTTCCCCCCTCATCCTAATGGGGAGCATAGTGGGGTCCCATGATGGGAGTAATGGTGGTGGTGGGGTAGCGAATATGTGGGGGTAGTGGTGTTGAGAGTAGTGATGGTGGGGGTAACGATGGTGGGGGTAACGTGTGTGGGTGTAGTGTTGGACGGCCCTGGCAAGGTTAGTTGTGTGGTGCCTCGCAGTCTACTCGCTCCACGCCAACCAACCAACGAACACACTACGATTTTGACTTCTAATGCACATTACACATGTACTCGAGAATTCCTGTCGATTCGTCTTCATACTTTAGTTATCTGCGAAATGACAGGTGCTTAAGAATGCTTTATATAAAGCGTTCAAGTTAATATGTTGTGAGCGTTTGGGCATGGGTGTTGGCGGAGAGGGGATGGTGGCTAGTCTCTGGCCGGGCGGCAGTCTTTTGGCTGCTCTTGGCGTGAGCACTGCGCGCTTATTGCGTCTGCGCCGCACCACCAACACACTCGCATGAGTTTGACTCCTACCATGCTTACTTTCAGTGTTGGGTGTATTTGTATTATATAAGGGAGGATGTGGGAGTAGTGTAGTGAGGATCGTAGTGTTGATGATACTATGTGATACTGCAGCCAGTGCGGCGGCGAGCATGATGCAGCCCATTGTCAACGGATACACAAGTATACAGTCTCCTGTGGACGGTGGTCATGCGGGTGTGGTAAGTCCTCCAACACAGTTATCGCCTCAGCCCCTGAGTCCTCATACTGGTGTGTCCACAGTGACGGCTGTATCGTGTTCAGGGAGCTATAGCAGTGACCGTCATACAGGCTCCACGCGAGTGACACACATGGCCAACGGTGCCCTCATGACACGTACTATGCACATGGCACCTACGTCAGTCCATGTCCGCGGTCACTCCAACCACGGGCGAAGACACGCCACCGTGGGGCCTTATCCATACTCCCACCTACGCGGAAGTCTAGTCAGTGGTGTGTTGGGAGAGGCGACTGGCACCATCAATGGGAGTCTCCTTCAAGCAGGGCAACAACCGGTGAGTCTAACATAGGCACCTATATTGACACAGGTCTTTGTCTTGATCCGCTCAGTGGTGCCATTCGCCCTATGGTGGCCCAGGGCAGTGCAACCATTGTCTTACTCGTCTGACTCTGGGTTTGATCTCAGGATAGTGATCTAGGGCCCCATCTTCTGCAACCTGTCCTCCTAAGACACTGTTTTATAACGTATTCACTTGTGTATATAAATTTCTGAGCCATTTAAACGGTAGTTATATTAGGTTAGGTTAAATTATGTCAAGACAAAAGTTATTAGTCTGACTCTTTTGGGTTATCCTAGGCAATTTACACATATGTTACAATGTATGATAATTTGTGTAACTATTTATGTATACCTTTACCAAAATAAACTTGCTTAGAAACTATACGATGGCTTATTTAGCATTATAAAAGTGAGCTTCCTAAGTTCAAGTACCATTGCTATACTTGAAGACCCATGGAACTCTGCATGCCTTCATTACTGCAAGACATGAGTGTCTGAAACCCTATAGCGTGCAAGAGAGTCATACCTGACCTTTACTAGTGTTGCCTTGCAGGGTTGAGGCTTGTCACCAGCATCCTGTGTCCCTCCTGGCTGCTCCTCCACATCCCTTACATTGCACTCTATCATTTAAACTGTATAAACGCTTCGATTATATTACCTGCAGCACATGCCTTATTTTTAATTTTTTTTTTTCAGATTTTGACAGAGGCGAGTTTATTGGGTAGTGCCACTTATCCACTGAGTAAATATAAGATAGTAATGGGCAGTGCCACTTATGTGATTAAATATAAGACAGTACTGGGCAGTGCCACTTATGTGATTAAATATAAGACAGTACTGGGCAGTGCCACTTATCATGTGAGTAAATATACAACCATAATTACAGTATTGGTCAATGCCAGTTATCCCCTGAGTAAATATAATACCATAAAGACAATACTGAGCAGTGCCACTTATTCTGTGAGTAAATATACTACCATTTAGACAGTATTGGGCAGTGCCATTTATCCTCTGACTGAACATAACACTGTAAAGACTAGTATTGGCCAGTGGCACTCATTCTGCGAGTGAAGCTAGGCGGTGCAGGAAAAAAGTTTAACATATGGTACAAATTACCTCCATTGAAAAGTAGGTACAGTAAGATGTAACTCAATAATAAATGTAAGGGGATCAAGACTTAACATCTTCCCTTCTTGAATAAGGGAAATTACCAACAGGTACTTCCTTATCAGCTGGGATATGGTGCATTCGTTGTTCTGGGTGTAACTAGCACCAACAGTCTAGTAGATCAGGCAAGCAACCTGGAGGCCTGGTCTGGGGCTTGGTCTCTGGGGAGATAACTCCCAGAAACCCTCTTCAGGTAATCCAACTTGAATATGTTATTTAGTTTTTTTTTATAGATACGGCAGTATTCTTATGACTCATGACTCATGAAATCGTAATGACACGATTGCAAACAAACCATACCACGGGTAGGGTTTGAACCCGCGGTCAGTCTCAATCTCAGTAGTAGTAACCAGTTACCAGTGTACCAGTAACCAGTGTACCAGTAGATGACTCACTACCAACCGTCTCTGCCTGAGTCACTGTCTGTATTCATATTGCCGCTGACCACAGCAGTATTTCAAAGACCCCCTCACATATGGGTACTGGGGTTAGTTAGTCTGACGAGAGTGAGCAAGGAGGCAGGTCACGGCTGTTTGGCTCTTCCATACTTACCGTTATAATTATACGTACTTCCAGCCTACGTGAGTATTACTTTACCCTATCCACGTGTTCGAACCCCCACATGATAAATGGTGGCACCGGTGTGAGCGTGGATTTAAGCTTTTTTAAGGGTATTTCAAGACGTTAGAAGACTGTGAGTAGCCGGCGGGTCAAAAGGTGAACCGTAGCTACTCGCTCCCCTCACCACCTCCACCCTCCAGCCTGCAAGCCTGTTGCAGCCGTTTTTCTAGCTTCCTGGCTTAGTTCGTGTGCTAATTGCTTCAATCTCCGAGGGGTTGACCCGGATTTTGCAATTAAGCCAGTCAGTAAGCCAGACTGGAAGTGAACGCTAGTCAGCCTGCCTCAGCCTACCATCCAGCCTGTCTCCTGTCATCCACCTGCTCCTCCGTGTTGTGTGCATCGTTACACGTCTTCCAGTCAGCCATTCTCGTGGGTTAAGCCAGTCAGCCAACCCAGCTTCTAACCCAGCTGAGAGAGAGAAGTAAGCCACGCAAGTTCCTCTGGAAGTTCCTCTGAAGTATTGTTTCATATATCGCTTTGTGCTCCCAGTTGGATGCCAGTTGGATGCTAAGAGTGGTCTTCACCATCCCTGTGGCATAGTGGCTTATCAAGCCACCTCGTGGGTAGTGAGTGGAGTGCACGCCAGAGCGCCAGCGAGAGTCACCACCTCACCCACCGCCCCACACTCCCTTCACTCACCCACCACCAGTCACCCACCTCATCTACCTGTGGTTGTTTGCACCCTTGTACCGGGTCCTAATACTGTTTTGGCTCACATAATTGGTCAAGAGATTGTAGCTGAGCGCCAACGATAAAGCCAATTATGTGAGTTCACCGAGAAAGCGCATTTCTTCACGACGACAGTGTGAGTGTCGGCATCATCACCGCGCAGGACAACCTTCCTCATCACCAGTCATCCCGTCGACTCCTCCAGACTTCTGTGATAATTTTCCGTTTAGAGACATTTTTCTTGCATTTAAAGACATTTGCGTGTGTGAGACATTTATAGTGAATTTCTTGTGTACTCTAAGCCTTGTGTTTTCAGTGTAGACTCAGTGTTTCTTTGACTCATTTTATTTTTGCAATATTTTTCGGTGTTTTCGCTCATCTTATATTTTTTTTATCAGTGTTTTTTTTTATGCTACTCTCTGTCTGTAGTATTATTGTGTAGTGTACCAGTCAGTCACTCCATGTGAAGTGATTCATTTTTTTATCGTGTATTCTTTCAGCATTGTATTCTCCAGTATTTGTCATTGTATTTCATGCAGTGATATTCACCCCAGTATACCAAATTATCCATTTATTTCTATGTGTACCTTTTTTTCGTATGCCAGCAGTGTCTCGTTCCTCTAATTTTTTCGCAGACTTGTGTACCATTATTTTTGCCAGCAAATTTTTGTCGTATCAGTCACAGCAAGATTTTGTTGTAAGAATGTACTAAAATAATGAATACGTGATTAAGTGTTGTGTGCTCCGCCACTTGTAAGTGTTACACTTGCCTCGCCACTTGTAAGTGTTACACTTGCCTCACCACTTGTAAGTGTTACACTTCCCGTTTTGTTTCTCAAAACTCCAGACCGTCACGTTAGCCACTGGGTGCGGGTTCAAACCCCACTCGTGGTATGGTTTAATATCTCCTTTATGCCCGTCTTTCACTTGCAGACTTCAGTCATATCTCCCCGTCATTATCCCCTCAAGGAAGGTTCCGTGACATTGGTGAGGGGGTCTAGATTTAGGGAATTGGATCTGTGCTCCAGTTCCCTGAGTTAATCCTGAATACCTTCCACATCCCCTCCACAGGTGCTGCGTAATCCTACGGGTTTAGAGCTCCCCTTAATAATAATAATCCTCGTCATTCTATGTCTGTGGCCGCTTTCGTCCGGCCTGGGGCCAGCATTTTTTCTTTCATTAGTGTGTAGGTTTGGGACTCTGTCTTCGTGTGAAATTCCTTATATAGTGGATTGATTTTGTCTTTTTTTCTCCGTATGTTCTCTCCAATGCATTTATGTCTATTTCTGTAGTATGGAGATCAGAATTGCACCGCACAATCCAAATAAAGCCTTACTAATGATGTGTGGAGCTTTGAACTCGTGTTGTTTATTTTCCTTGATATAAATACAAGCAATCTGTTAGCCTTGTTACAAGCACTTTGGCACTGCTGTCTTGGCTTCACATTTCTGCTTGCCATAACTCCCAAGTTCTTTTCATATACTGTATGCTCAAGCTCTGTTAGTTCATATATTTGATAGTTATTTTCATTCCCAACGATAGGGACTTTGAACTTTTCCACATTGAACTTCATCTGCCACCTTTCTGACTACAACATTACCATTCTTAAGAGCTTCATTCGTCTGAATTTGTGTCGTTATTGAACTTACTTTTGTCTTTTTTTTATCCCCTCAAAGGTCATTAATGTGGGTTATAAGAGCATAGCAGTGGAGCACTGCAGTAGGCCTCAAGAGCCATCCTAGACAGGTCTAACTCACACTCACCCACACCCACTCACGTATCTTACACTACCTATGTTCATCTGACCTCACCGAACATAGGTGTATTTGCGGCAGGGCGACAGCTGATCAATTCGGACTTCATGGTCTCGTGTGTCACACAGCAGAAGGGAAGTATGCCAGGCATGAGGAGGTCAATGACATCATAAAGAGAAGCCTCGCCACAGCCCGTTGCCCAGCTCAACGAGAACCCCAAGTGCAGAGGTCTGACGGAAGTCAAAAGCGTCCTGATGGAGCCACTATGCTACCTTGGAAGGATGGAAAGCAGATTGCCTGGGACTACACATGTGCCGCCACATTGGCAGACACCTACTTGCCATACTCCATAGTGGAAGGGAGTGGAGCTGCCAGCCACAGGGAGACACAGAAGATCCGCAAATATGAAGACCTTCCCTCTTGCTATAACTTCATCCCAATAGGGTCGGAGACCCTTGGAGCATGGGGCAAGTGTGCTCTAAAGTTCCTAATAGAGCTGGGTGAAAAGCTCATCATAGAAACCAAGGACCACAGGGCGACCAGCTTCCTCTTTCAGAGACTCAGTGTTGCAATCCAGAGAGGAAATGCCTGCAGCATTCTGGGCACGCGGCCCACCGCCGGGGAGCTGGACGAAGTATTCGAGATGTAGCTCTGAGTCACCTATGTTGTTTTACTTTCTATCGTATTTTTGTGAATGTTTTGTCAATGTATTTTGTCTTTAAATAAAATATACATAAAATATAGGGGGTGGTAGGAGAAAATTCTCAAACAGCTTCAGGGAGAACCTTGAGTTTTCCCTGAAGCAAGTTTATTCTTTTCTCTGAGGATGAGGGTCCCTATAACAGTTCTAGAGGTGGTACCTCCCTATATACATATATATATATATATATGTATATATACATATATATATTTATTATATATATATATATATATATATATATATATATATGGTCTCCTGCCTCAAATGGCTCACTAAAAAAAAAGTAAATTTATTATGCATGAACATCCCCTTGTGAATCTCAGTAGTCAGATTTTGCTCATCAATGGGGGCTTCAGATTATATCCACTATTATGGATTCTGATTATATTTTCACTATTGATGTCACATTCATTAGGTGGTATTTTGATGGTAGGGCCCTATCTCATATTTTGTAGATAGGAATCACATTAGTCATTTTCCACTTATTAGGTATGATACCTGTTTTTATGGTGCTGTATTGTAGAGACTAGCTAGTTTCTTAACAAGGTCCATCTTGTACTCTTAGGGATCCCTGAAACAGTTCTGCAGAGCCTGGGACCTTTTTTTGCTTTAATAGATCTACTTGTTTAATAACCGCGTATGGTATGTAGTGACAGTTATATTACATATTTTGCTTACCCAGGTTCACTATAATAATTGCTATGACTGACGCTAATACTCAGGTTAGCTTTAAAAATTGGTTTGACAGATGTAAGTCGGAATGGGCGAATTTAAGACTTGTGTGGCACGGCTCGGTAAACCTACTGCAGTGCTCCTCTATTGATTATTATGTTCTTATTCAAACCTTTGCCATACCCATGTTTTTTTTTTTGGGGGGGGGGGTGTCTGTTCCGTCAGCTTTTACATGTTTTTTGATGCAGCAGATGAGGTTTTCTCAGGCATACAGTGCCAATCCAGTGTAGAGTAATTTAAGCCCCTATATGACAGCCTGCAACCTGCCATATAGGGCTTATATGGCAGCCTGCAGCCTGCCATATAATTTTGAATCTCCCTCTACGACTATTCGTTTAATAGATCTTTAGAAATTTTGTTTCTTATGTCAGTTCCTCCTTTTTTTTCCATTTCCATAATAACCAGATCAGAGAGCAGGTTGTAAGTAACAGACAAAGGATGAAGCCTCCACACGGGTTTAGGGCCTCATGAAATACAGTGTTAAGTGTATCCTCCATCCAGGTCTCAGGAAAACAGCCTCTGCCTTCTCTTACTGTTCCCTGTTGCAATAAGCTCTATCCATATATCTAACCTGTGAGTCACTAACAACAGTAATGTTCTTACATGCACGACTTGACTTCATTGTCCCGTGTATCTCTGTGATGACCAAACTGCAATGAAGGGATTGGTACTCTCTGCAGCTGCTTCAAACTAATTCTGTTTTATTTGTATTTTATGTACCACTTTCCATTCATTTCAGTCCTTTCCTCTGCCCTGTTCCCATGAAGACGAATATGAATCTTCATGTTTTCTTATCTAAAAAGTTCTATCTTTCTCTTGGCTCCATCCAACTCAGTCTTCAAGTGATGGTAAAGTATGTCCTGGCTAAGAGGAGATATCTTTGTTGATCGTCCACGCTGAAGGTTAACACACCACAAACACTGCTGATACAAAGGCTTATTTTCGACGGTATTGAAGAAAATGCGAAATGTTGTCACGACGAGAGTTTATTCTGCACCTGCATTTTTCATTTCTGTCAATGCTCCTGGATAATTGCTACCTTGTCAGCCGCTGCCTGACCTCAAATCCCTGTAGGGTATTTTCACGAGGCGTCATATAACGTCACAGTTTAAGCGTCCAGCATGCTGTCTGTCACTTGTCAGTGATGATGATGATAAATCTCCCAAGTCACAACTACAGTATAGAAAAACTCTTGAAACTCATCAAGGCATATTAAAGGAAATACTACTACTACTAACTACTACTACTATTATTACTAGTGTAGAAATTTAATGATCGGGAAGACGGGAACCCTCTCATCTTTAATTGCCCTCTACTTTACTCACGAAATCGCAATGACAGGATTGCAAACAAACCATACCACGAATGGGGATAGAACCCTCCATCAGAGAGTCTCAAAACTCCAGACCGTCACGTTAGCCACTGGACCAGCTAGCCACAATAAGATTCGTCCAACTAGGTATATTTCTACACCATAGGAAGGTTAGCATAGGCACCACTGTGACCACAAATGCGAGTTTTTACAGACGAATCTCCAGCTAGCGTGGCCGTGACGAACTCGAGCTCACAGTGGTGCCTATGCTAACCTTCCTGTGGTATAGAAATATACCTAGTTGGACGAATCTTATTGTGGCTAGCTGGTCCAGTGGGTAACGCGACGGTCTGAAGTTTTGAGACTGTTCGCGGGTTCTATTCCCGTCCGTGGTATAGTTTGCCCTCTACTTTGTTAGCAACTTTTTTCTCCGGTCTCTTAAGCTTCCCAAAAGAAAACGGGATTGGTCATGTCACCTTTCATGATATCTAACCTTGTAACAATATCCTTTATTCCAGCCCCATGGAAATGCTGAGAGCTCTGAAGCCCCATTCTCTTGTAAGTTGTGGAACGAAAGATGCGAATGAAGGTGTACAAATTGATGACAGGCATAAATAAATAGGATACAAATTACATGCTAAAATATCAATAATTTTTAATTTAGAATGGATATCGGGAAGTAATTGTTTGGGCATAAAGTTGTAGGGCCTGGAAAAAAAACTGTTGTTGCAGTAAATACCATCTATTACGTGGCACCGATTAAGTGGATTGCAAAGTTTGCTCTGTTAATTGATAATTATTCTGAGCCAATGTCTTGAAGGTAATGGCTGAGGTGTCCAGTAAAACACAGTCAGACATCCTCAGTACTTGTAGGTATGCCAGGAGACCCGAGTGATATACTTGGTCAAAGATACAATTAATATATACAGCTAATCTTGGATTCCTCTAGTCTAGTGACTGCTGCCACATAGTGACGTTTAGTGGCTCAGTGCTCTTCCTTACGTAATTTTTACTGATTGTTGTTGTTTCAAAAAAATAATTGTGTAATACTGAATTGTCTCCACTCATGGGAGACTGAGTATTTACACAGTTTTGCATGATATCTACTGAATTTTCATTTTATCAGAGTCTTTTGTAAAGCTTAGAATTATAATACACAAACATACATCATGTGTAGTCAACTCTATAAATTGATCCGAGCCTGACATTTTGTGACCATGTTTTTTGGGCCTGGGTTACTCCAGCCTCCTCCTTAAGTTTTCCACCCATGTTTCTTCATCCTGGTTATTTTTCACAGTACTGTATGATATGGTTTAACTTGAGAGATACCATAACAGTGAGTGCCCTACCTGTTGTCTAACCAGGATGAATAATTATCAGTCAGGCTGTTGATACTATGACAAGTGATCATCAGTATATGCTGACACTCGGTACCCCGTGTACTCTACCACTTGTATTTCACTACCTCGTGTTCCTTGGTACTATCCATTTGTATTTAAGTACCATGTGACTACGTCGTGCATGGTAACTCACCTACGTCTTGACTCTGCTAGTTCATTATAATTGTTTTTATTCTTAATTTAGGTTAAACGCTTCATGTAAACCTCAGTAGCTACAGTTATTTTTACCCACGTGTAATAATAAGCTTATCAGTGAACACTATAAAGTTCTCACTTAAGAACATACGAACGAAGGAACACTGCAGCAGGCCTACTGGCCCATGCGAGGCAGGTCTAAGTCTCCTACCGGCTTAAGCCAATGCACCCAACCTAGTCAGGTCAGGTCACATTGACTTAAGGGAGGAACACGGCAACCGACCTGGTAGCACAAGCTATCAGGTCCAACTCACACCCACCCACATCCACTCATGTATTTATCCAACCTATTTTTAAAGCTACACAACGTTCTGGCCTCTATCACTGTACTTGGGAGTTTGTTCCACTCATCCACAACTCTTATTACCAAACCAGTACTTTCCTATATCCTTCCTGAATCTGAATTTTTCCAACTTAAAATCATTGCTGCGAGTCCTGTCTAGGCTAGATATTTTCAGCACACTATTTACATCCCCTTTATTTATTCCTGTCTTCCATTTATACACCTCAATCATATCCCCCCTAATTCTACGTCTTTCTAGAGAGTGCAGATTCAGGGCCCTTAGTCTATCCTCATAGGGAAGGTTTTTGATACATGGGATCAACTTTGTCATCTTCCTTTGTACATTTTCCAGAGCATTTATATCCATTCTGTAATACGGTGACCAAAACTGCAGAATAATCTAAATGAGGCCTAACCAAGGATGTATAGAGTTGAAGAACAACCTGAGGACTCCTATTATTTATGCTTCTTGATATGAAGCCAAGGAATTTATTAGCTTTATTGCGAACACTTATGCACTGTTGTCTTGGTTTCAGATTACTGCTAACCAGAACTCCTAAATCTTTTTCGCAATCCGTAATATTAAGATCTACATTATTTAGTTTATATGTGGCATGATTATTGTCCTGTCCAACATTTAGAACTTTGCATTTGTCTATATTAAACTGCATCTGCCACTTCTCCGACCACTGCATCACTGTGAGCAATGTAGGAGTGACTTCTATATGTTTATAGCTTATATGTTTGTTTCATTTTAAGGTTATGTTGTAGTTTTATTTGTTAGTGTACTATTTCTGGGATAAGATTTTTTATTTGTTAATTGTTTGACAGGTAAGTGTTGGCGTGAGAGGAGAGTGCAGCTCATGGTTAAGTAAGTACATGCATACTGTCAAAGTGAGGATGTCACACTTATATCTTGACACTTACATTTCTTGCTTGAGCCTAAGACTAAGGCTACTTGTGTGTGTGTGTGTGTGTGTGTGTACTCAGTTGAGGTTGCAGGGGTCGATTCCAAGCTCCTGTGTGTGCGCGCGTGTGTGCGTGTGTGTGTGTGTACTCGCCTACTCACCTATTTGTGGTTGCAGGGGTCGAGTCATAGCTCCTGGCCCCGCCTCTTCACTGATTGCTACTAGGTCCTCTCTCTCCCTGCTCCATGAGCTTTATCATACCTCGCCTTAAAACTATGTATGGTTCCCGCCTCCACTACTTCACTTTCTAGGCTATTCCATGGCTTGACTACTCTATGACTAAAGAAATACTTCCTAACATCCCTTTGATTCATCTGAGTCTTCAACTTCCAATTGTGACCTCTTGTGTCTGTGTCCCATCTCTGGAACATCCTGTCTTTGTCTACCTTGTCTATTCCACGCAGTATTTTGTATGTCGTTATCATGTCTCCCCTGACCCTCCTGGCCTCCAGTGTCGTCAGGCCAATTTCCCTCAACCTTTCTTCGTAGGACAATCCCCGTAGCTCTGGGACTAGTCTTGTTGCAAACCTTTGCACTTTCTCTAATTTCTTGATGTGCTTGACTAGGTGTGGATTCCAAACTGGTGCTGCATACTCCAGTATGGGCCTGACTTAAATGGTATACAGAGTCTTGAACAACTCCGACTCCTTACTGAGGTATCGGAACGCTATCCGTAGGTTTGCCAGGTGCCCGTATGCTGCAGCAGTTATCTGATTGATGTGCGCCTCAGGAGATATGCTCGGTGTTATACTCACCCCCAGATCTTTTTCCTTGAGTGAGGTTTGCAGACTTTGGCCATCTAAACTATATTGTGTCTGCGGTCTTCTTTGTCCTTCCCCAGTCTTCATGACTTTGCATTTGGCTGGGTTAAACTCAAGGAGCCAGTTGCTGGACCAGGCTTGTAGCCTGTCCAGGTCTCTTTGTAGTCCTGCCTGATCCTCATCCGATTTGATTCTTCTCATTAACTTCACATCGTCCGCAAACAAGGACACTTCTGAGTCTATCCCTTCCGTTATGTCATTCACATATACCAAGAACAGCACAGGTCCAAGGACTGACCCCTGTGGAACCCCGCTTGTCACAGACGCCCACTTTGACACCTCGTCACGTACCATGACTCGTTGCCTCCCTGTAAGGTATTCTCTTATCCATTGCAGTGCCTTTCCTGTTATGTGTGTCTGATCCTCTAGCTTTTGCAGTAACCTCTTGTGAGGAACTGTGTCGAAGGCCTTCTTGCAGTCCAAAAAAATGCAGTCGATCCACCCCTCTCTCTCTTGTCTTCTGTCACCTTGTCATAAAACTCTAATAGGTTTGTGACACGGGATTTTCCCTCCCTGAAACCATGCTGGTTGTCAGTTATACACTTGTTTCTTTCCAGGTGCTCCACCACTCTCCTCCTGATGATCTTCTCCATGACCTTGCATACTATACACGTTAGTGATACAGGTCTGTAGTTTAGTGCCTCATGTCTGTCTCCCTTTTTAAAAATTGGGACTACATTTGCCATCTTCCATACCTCGGGGAGTTGCCCAGTTTCAAATGATGTGTTGAAGATCTTTGTCAATGGTACACACAATGTCTCTGCTCCCTCTTTAAGGACCAACGGAGAGATGTCTGGTCCCACCGCCTTTGAGGTGTCAAGTTCGCATAGCAGCTTCTTCACCTCCTCCTTGGTTATTTGTACCTCATCCAGCACTTGCTGGTGCAATCCCCTGCTCTGATTTCCTGGAGTCCTACTGGTTTCCACTGTAAATACTTCTTTAAATCTTGTGTTGAGCTCCTGACATACCTCCCAGTCGTTTCTTGTGAATTCCCCATCACCCTTCCTCAGTCTGATTACCTGGTCCTTGACTGTTGTTTTCCTCCTGATGTGGCTGTACAACAGCTTCGGGTCAGTCTTGACTTTCGTTGCTATGTCATTTTCATATTGGCGCTGAGCCTCCCTTCTTATCTGTGCATATTCGTTTCTGGCTCTTCGGCTAATCTCTTTATTTTCCTGAGTTCTCTGTCTTCTGTACCTTTTCCATTCTCTAGTACACCTAGTTTTTGCCTCCCTACACCTTTGGGTGAACCAAGGACTCGTTCTGTTCTTCCCATTATTTCTGTTTCCCTTGGGAACAAATCTCTCCTCTGCCTCCTTGCATTTTGTTGCCACATAGTCCACCATTTCTTGTACTGGTTTTCCTGTCAGTTCCCTCTCCCACTGAATGTCTTGAAGGAAGTTCCTCAAGCCTGAGTAGTTCCCCCTTTTGTAGTTTGGTTTTTCCCACCCTATTCCTGCTGCTCTCTCCACTTGGAGCTCAACTATGTAGTCGAAGCACAGAACCACATGATCACTAGCTCCCAGGGGCCTTTCATACATAATATCCTCGATGTCAGAACTACTCAAGGTGAATACAAGGTCCAGTCTTGCTGGTTCATCCTCTCCTCTCTCTCTGGTAGTGTCTCTAACATGTTGATGCATGAGGTTTTCCAGTACCACACCCATCATCTTGGCTCTCCATGTTTCGGGACCCCCATGGGGCTCCAGGTTTTCCCAGTTAATCTTGTGATTGAAATCACCCATAACTAGTAACTTTGCTCCCCCCGTGTGCGCTCTCCTGGCCACCTCGGCTAGTGTGTCGACCATTGCTCTGTTGCTCTCATCGTATTCTTATCTTGGCCTCCTGCAGTTCTGTGGTGGGTTGTACATTACTGCAATTATCACCTTATGTCCCTCAGACTGGATTGTTCCTACTAAGTAGTCCCTTTCATTCGTGCCATCCATTCCTTCCATTTTCTCAAACCCCCACTGGGTTTTAATGAGCAGTGCAACTCCTCCCCCTCTCCTCCCTCTGTCTTTCCTGAGGATTTGATATCCGGTTGGAAAGATTGAATCTGTTATTATTCTGGTGAGTTTTGTTTCTGTGAGTGCTATTATGTCTGGGGATGTCTCCTTGATTCTTTCGTGCCACTCCTCATACTTATTTGTTATTCCATCTGCATTTGTATACCACACCTTCAACTTCTTTTCTAAGATTGTGGTCTGGGAGGTGTATTGGGGTTGGGGAAGTGGGAGACCTGATAAGGAACTATGGGTGGTTGCTGTGGGGGTGGAGTTTGTAATGCAGTGGGTGGGGGCATTGGATGTGGCATGGGTGTTTTGGTTTAGAGTGTTTGGTTGCACTGGGGTTGACCTGGTTGGGAGGCTTCTATAGGAAGTTGTGAGGGAGGCTGCATTTGATCTTCCTGTGTCTGGGATCTCCTGTCTGTCTTCTCCATCCCCTCTCTTTCCTCCTTTCCCCTTTGTACCATCTCTCTCTGTTTCTGCCTTTCTGCTTGTGTTCTGTCGCGGTTGAGATACACCTTCCTGTATGCCGGCATGTCCCTTAATCGTGCTTTCTCCTGCAGGATCCTGTTCCGAGTCGATTCTGCCTTGAAGGTCACTTTCACTGGCCGGGTTCTTTTTTTTACATACCCCCCTATTCTCTGAAAATTTTCCAGCTGGGTCATGTCTTCTATTGCTTTCATGATTCTTTCAATTGCTTTTTTTCCCCTTGTTTTCTGGCTTCATATGTTTCCCCTTCAACTTCCTGGAGCTCATACACAAAGACTGACCTCACCCTTTCATTCTCCCACTGCATATCCCTGTGTATCCTCTCATTCAATTTGATTTCCTCCATTGCAGCTTTCCTTTCTTCAGTTTCACTAGCTAATGTACTTGGGCTCAGTGGCCTATCATTTTCCCTTCTCGGCTTTCCCTGGGCTCTGCTGTGGTCTGTTAGGGCCTCCACATATAGCTTAGGTCTTTCATTTACTACATTCGACACTAATTGAGCTTCTACATGCTGTTTTGCTCCTTCTTTCCCTACAGTCCCCTTATTTGTGACTGAGGTAGCAGTCTCTGTTGTCAATCCCAAAATGTTCTTTAGTTCTTTAGGCTGTTTCAGATTTTTCAGTTCCTCTTCTAAACTCTGTATCCTGGCCTCTGCTGCTTTGACTTGCACCTCCCACTTCCTGCTTTCCATGTCTATCCTCTCTTCCATTCTCATGCTAAGTTCTTCTAGTTCTTTTCCCATTCATGTTCCCTTTTTGTGAGCTCTGCTGCCCAATCTTCCTTTGCAGTTTCCTCCTCCTGTCCCTTGGATTTTCTTGTCACTCTCTGGCAACCCATTTTTGTTTGATCCTGATTGCCTCAGAGTGGGAAACCTATGTAATTCTGTATGTTAGGTTAGTATTGTGTATGTCAGAGTGTGGGGGGGGGAGGTAGAGGAGGAACTGTGGCTATGTGGGAGATTAGTGGGAAGGGGGAGTGGGAAGGAGAGTGAAGCAAGTGGGTGAGTGGGAGAGGGAGAGGGGGAAGGAGGGAGAGGTGGGAAGGGGGAGGGTGAAAGAGGGAGGGGAGGGATCAGGTGAAGGAGTGAGTTGTCGGTGGGGGAGGGGGGGAGTGTATGTGTGTGTGGGGGGTGTGTGTGGGTATGTGTGTGGGGGGGGGTGTGGGTGTGTGTGGATGTGTGTGGGTGTGTGTGGATGTGTGTGGATGTGTGTGGGGGTGGGTGGGTGTGGGTGTTCGTGCGCACACTAGGCTACGCTACTCTTTTGAAGATCATAAAAAAATTTTCACAATCAATTCCTTATTAATATACACTAATATATGCTATATAATATTAATTGTGTACACTTGTGTTTGTGTGTGTGTGTGTCTTTACTAGCTTGTCGTTCTTTGAAAAAGAGGGGGGGGGGGTCACGTTAACACTATTTGTTATTGTTGTTGGTTCACCGGTACTCTCCCGGCCCAGATCTTCGCACACTAGGCTACTTTACTTTTTGAAGATTATAGGATTATTTTTTCTCACTCAATTCCTTATTAATATATACTAATGTTTATTATAATAATTACAGGTGCACACGTGTGTTTGTATGTGCATACTTGTTTACTAGCTTGTCCCCAGAAAAACGGGGGGGGGTTCACTAGGCTACACAACTCTTCTGGAGTTTACCTGGCGATATTTAGATAATTTACTAACCACTATCTATCTCCTGGTACTGAAATAGGGAGAGAGTGATGGTATAGCATACAACCAGCAGGGCGAGACACTGAGACTTTAGACACTAACCAAAATTAACCACAAATAGGCAAGTGATGTCGTCTGCACAACAATGGAGGTTCCTGCTGGTCGGCTGCTATCAACTCCTTCAATTTTGTAACTCCTTCAGGAACTTTATCATGCATTCAAGTTTTTATTTTCTTTTTCTTTTAAGACTTGGTATTCCCTCTTTTTTCTTTAGTACAGTATTATGGTCATAACAAGTCTGATGATGATAGCTACATTCACAACACCAACAGCTGGGGATTGACTAATTTTTTCTTACTTTCAGTATTTACTTAATCACTCTTTTATGACCTTATCACTACACTGCTGTTATAACCAACTAACATATGTATTTGTTAATATTTCAGATCACACCGTTAACCCAATTAATTGTTTGGATATTTTGTGTCAACACTGCACCAGCAGCCTGATCAGCTGACTGCTACCCTCCCTCACTCACAATTCATTCAAATCTAAATTGTAAAAATTCTTGATCTTATCACATTATTCGCACTCTTGAAAGCTATTGCACTCTTGTAGGTATGTTCACTGATTCACTCACGTACGATGACCGCTAATAATATCTTAGGACAGCCAATAGAACGCTAAATCCTGGGAGCACTATTCAGCGATACTGCTTCACGTGTATGTGTGTGTGTGTGTGTGTGTGTGTGTGTGTGTGTGTGTGTGTGTGTGTGTGTGTGTGTGTGTGTGTGTGTGTGTGTGCGTGTGTGTGTTTCACTCGACGAACCCAGCTGGACCCGTCACGACAAAAATGGTTTGTGTGTGTGTACTCGTTGGAACGCAGGAGAGAGAGATATATCATAATCTACACTTAGAAAATCCTAGAATGAATGGCCCCGAATCTGCACACAGAAATCACTCCCTACGAAAGTAAAAGACTGGGCAGGCAATACAAAATACCCCCAATGAAAAGTAGGGGCGCCATTGGTACACTAAGAGAAAACACCGTAAGTGTCCGGAGCCTAAGACTGTTCAACAGCTTCCCACCAAGAGTAAGGGGAATTACCAGTAGGCCCCTGGCTGCCTTCAAGAGGGAGCTGGACAGATACTTCAAGTCGGTGCCGAATCACCCGGGCTGTGGTTCGTACGTTGGACTACGTGCGGTCAGCAGTAACAGTCTGGTTGATCAGGCCATGATCCACTGGGAGGCCTGGTCGTGGACCGGGCCGCGGGGGCGTTGATCCCTGGAATACCCTCCAGGTAGGCTCCAGGTAGACCTATTTGTAGTTGCTTGGCTCTGTCTGTTGGCCCTTGCTAGATTTTCCCCTCTCCCGGTTCTGTAAGCCCTTTCACACCTGTTTTTAAAACTATGGATACTGCCTCCACCACTTCGCTGTGTAAGTCGTTCCACTTTCTGAGAGAGAGAGAGAGAGAGAGAGAGAGAGAGAGAGAGAGAGACCGACCCTCAACCAACCACTGGAAACCTTTACTTATCATCACTCTTGTATCGCCCTCTTTTACGCACTTAGGCCGCGTAGTAGACGCTAATCAAATCTCCCCTCGTGCTGCTAAATGTCGACACAAAAATTGGTCTGAATGTCAGGTTTCCCATTTTCGGTGATGGAACTAACCGGCTGTTGCACTTCCCCTCGATGCCGGCGTGGCAGAGGCGCGATGACTGCAGCTACACTTGTATCTTTCTACCTTCTCTCTGCTGGCCTCCCTCACCCAGGTTGGTGCAAGGGCAGACCTCACTTGCATAGGTAGCCACACGAGCGGTGGGTCAGCATTAATTACCGTGTTATTGTATAGTAAGCACATGGGGGATGATGCAGTGGGCGGGGCTGGCGAAGCGGGGGACCAATGGGTGGTATGAGACGGTGAGTTACTCCGCCCACGCCGCCACAAGATGAGCTAGGGTTATCTCCTCCGTATGAGAGCATCACTACAAAGTTGTGGCGGCAGTCAGAAGCCCTACTGTGCCCATCCACCGTGCCGACTCGCCTCCGGGATTTACGACCTTCTTAAATCACTGCCGATGTGTTAATAACCAAATTGCGGCAGTGTGCAAACTTGGTAGACTGGTAGTGTACTGGAGTGGTGTCATGCGGTGAACTCTTAATGTGGCCGTGAGGGTGTGACGACGACAACAATGTTTTGCACCTATCCTTATTACAAGCCACCTTTGGTCTACATGCCACCGCACAAGCCACTTGTGGTAAGCTGCCTACAACTGTTCACACTCCTACACATTAGTGACATTCGGTATATACACTGAGGGATATATACTCAGGGTATATACACCCTGAGTATATACACTGATGTATACCTATTCTCCCTAGAATGGGCCAGTAGGCCTAATGCAGTACTGTGTTATTATTGTATTATGCTCGTGTGTATATAAAAACATAAGGAGCACTACAGCAGGACTACTGGTCCAGGCCACCTACTGGCCCAAGCCAGTCAGGTCCAAGTCACATCCACTATTTACAACCCCCTTTATTTATTCCTGTTTTCCATTTATGCACCTCAGTCATATCCTGTTATTTATAAGACGTATAACTAACAGAGTCCTCAGATTATTATTCAACTCTGTATATCGTTGGTTAGGCCTCATTTAGATTATGCTTCACAGTTTTGGTCATCTTATTACAGAATGGATATGAATGCTCGGGAAAAGGTTGATGAAGTTGATCCCATGTATCAGAAATCTTTCCTACAAGGATAGACTGAGGACCCTGAATCTGCACCCTTTAGAAATGGGTATTATTAGTGGGAATATGATTAAGGTGTATAAATGGAAAACTATGTATATATTCGCAGTATGTAGATATTCATATTCTGTGTCTGTACAGTATATATATTCTTATGTGTTCATTGTATATATATATATATATATATATATATATATATATATATATATATATATATATATATATATATATATATATATATATTATATTATATATGGGAAGTACAGTGCCTGCACTCTGAAGGAGGGGTGTTAATGTTGCAGTTTAAAAACTGTAGTGTAAAGCACCCTTCTGGCAAGACAGTGATGGAGTGAATGATGGTGAAAGTTTTTCTTTTTTGGGCCACCCTGCCTTGGTGGGAATCGGCCAGTGTGATAATATAATATATAATAATAATAATATATATATATATCACAGTAAACAGGTGATGTTACAATATGCAGAACAATCACTGTGAAAAAATAGTGAAGTTCCAAGCGCTTTCGTAATTTCTCACTTTATCAAGGAACTGTTCCTTGATAAAGTGAAAAATATTCTCTGAGTTTACTTAATTTTAAGGATTCAAATATTGTAGCGTTTATGACCCACGTTTACTTGATGGGCGCTAAAGTGAGGTTAAACTTAACAAATATAATGATTGAAAGATTGTTGTTGTGTTGTGTTGTGGAGGGGATGTGGAATCCATGGAGGTTCTGACATAGTGATCTCCGGGGTTGAGCAGTGGCTTCAGAGCTGACACTTGGAGGGAAAAGTTGTACTCAGCGCCCTAGTCAGTGGAATTCCCCGTAAATGCATCCCGTTGGACTAGATAAGAAGAAAACCTGCTTGCCAAGTAGCGTCATTGAAGCTTTAAAAATAGGTTGGATAGTTTCAGGAATAAAAGGGGTTAATCATAAATACAGTTATATGGAACCAGTGAGGAGTTTCGTCCACACAGTAAACTTTATCAAGTGACAAAGAAGTAAACCTGGTGACAAAAGGTAAACAATATAAACGGTAGCATTGAAGTGAAGAGTTAGGTGGGCGTTATATCTTAAGTAATTTTCTGGCATAAGGCTAAGCCAAGTTGTAGAAACCGGTTTTCTAGTTGAAATTATCGATATTGATGATTGCTTATTTAGAGATTCTTCTTTTCTGGGTATCATCTTTTGTCAATAAGTTGCGAGTCATTCCTTTGTATCAGGCGCCTATAGGAATTAAGGTTTATTTGTTTGTCACTTGATAAAGATAACTTCGTTTGCGAAAGATAGTAAGTAAAGGATTCCGTATAACTTCATTTGTGCGGCCAGCAGTAACAGCCTGGTTGATCAGACCCTGATCCACCGGGAGGCCTGGTCGTGGACCGGGCCGCGGGGGCGTTGATCCCAGGAATATCCTCCTGGCAGACTCCATGTAGATATCTTGACCATCGTGTCAATATCCAACACTATTGCTTGTCTATGAATGGGAGTGGGTGGGTGTGAGTAGGATCTGCCTAGCATGGGCCATTATGTGAACGATAAACAGTGCCAACAAGTTGCATATCATTTCGGTAATAAAAATACCTAAATGTTGCATATGTCTCATTACTCACGAAATCGTAAGCCACTGGGCAAGCTGGCCTAGTAACTTACGTGCTGGCCTGGAGTTTACGACTCATTTGCCGTGAGTTCGAACCCCACTACTACTACTACTACTACTACTACTACTACTACTACTACCACCACTACCTCTTCCTGCCTATATATAGCCGTCCTGCTTCACTTCTGGTTAGTGTGGCTTTGTAAATGGTCCAAGTCGGACCGAAACGTCGTCGTAAGCTCCTCTCTTCTATGTGCGGGTTATTTATGATGCGTCTCATTCATAGCATGGACAAATGGGCCTTACGCAGTTCTCCTCAGTTCGTTTGATAGTATTTTTTCAGTCTAAGCAGAAACCCAAATAAAATATTTGAAGTTAGGCTTCCAGTTTATAAATAACATAGATTTAACTATAATTAACCGCCAATAAACAAATTACATAAGCGGAGGACAGAAAGTCGTCCCCTTAAATCATTGAAAACCACACGATGTTAGCGACATACCATTACCTTTGATGAGTTTCGAGAGTTTTTCTGCTCCCGAAGTTGAGAGGACTGGCTGTTAAATGAGTAGGGTTAGTGAGGTGAGGGTGGCACGCGAGGCCGCTGATTGCCGCTGTTCTGCTGGAAATATATCTTGCTATTTACTCTTATTGGGTTATCCAGGTTAAATCTTCTTGATCACCAGCTTCCTGCTACAAGTGGACAAATATATGGGTGAGAAGGGTTGGCTATGACTGGTACCTGCTTGTCTCTGTGCTTCTCTGTACGTATGTTCTGGAGTGTCAGATCAAACAGGTTGTGATGGGTATGCGAGCCTACAGGCAGCTATTACAATCAGCCTGATTGGCCAGGTGGTCAGAAGCTTTGCCTTATTCCGGGCTGAGAGGGCAGAAGAGCCTCGAAACCGGTCACAGCTATATATTAACCTACATTTTACACGTTCAAAAGGAAAGTCTATAATAACATCGGTAAATGTAACCTGAATAAAGTATCCCCTGTTGACTTATAATATTCAGCACACTTATCACTGCTGAACATTCACCTCACTCAACACTAAACATCCACCCTACCCAGCACTACACAGAATATTCACACTACTCGGCAATAATCATAACTTTCATCTGCCCATACTTATGCCCAGGTAGCAACCATTTCTTGTGCTGCACAGGATGGTATGGTGTATCATGCCAGCATGTATTGTGTGTTGACATCCAGTTCAAGATAACTAGATAATTATCAAATTTAATACCTGGAGTTCAGTCGTCCTCTCTCTTGAGATATTTGAAACTTAGGTATCAAGGAATGTCAAGTTGAGGTTTATGTGAAGGGTGTGGCGTCCAAATGAGCTGCGACCCCCAACACTAGCCCCTCCTGACCCACGGGACCCAGACCAGGTCCTTCAGTCCCCTAAGGATTTAACTTGATCCTACTTCCGGCCGTTTAGGGTGTAGTGACCACCATCTGTCTGCTACTGCCCATCCTCCTAAACTCTTGTGCCTTTCACTGCGCACCTTATATATATATATATATATATATATATATATATATATATATATATATATATATATATATATATATATATATATGTCTTGCCGAATATGTAAAACTGGTCAATTAGCAAGAACTCATTTAAAATTAAGTCTTTTCTAAAATTTTCTCTTATACGTTTAAAGATATATTTTTTTCAATAATGGTAATGTTAAAATTTTTAATTTTGCTCCAAAATAATCTTAGAAAACTTATCTAACCTTATTATAACAAGAAAAATTTATTTTAGCCTAACCCAACTAAATATATTTTAGATTTGTTTACAATAATTTAATACTTAACAAACACAGTAAAATATATTTTTTTCGTTAGGTTCAGAATGATTTTGGCGAAATTATTGCATACACAAATTTTCACTTGTCCTATATGGCAAGATGAGCGTTGCTATTTAAACCAAGATCGCAAGTTCTGCCTATTAGGCACGACATATATATATATATATCTTTCATTTTATTGAAATTGGTAAATACTTGACTTATACAGTCCAACAATAATGCGAATTTGCGATTTTGGCTTAAATAACAGTCTTCTTGCCGAGTAAGGCAAGCGAAAATTTGTGTATGCAGTAATTTCGCAAAAATCATTCTGAACCTGACGAAAAAAATATATTTATATTGTGTGTGTTTATTATTAAATTATTGTAAATATATCATAAAATATATTTAGTTCGATTAGGCTAAATTAAATTGCGCTTTTTCAGTAAGGTTAGAAAAGTTTTCTAAGGTTATTTTGGTACAAAATTATTAATATTTACATTACATAAATGAAAAAAATCTTTAAAAGTATAAAAGAAAAGTTTAGAAAACTTAATTTTAAATGAGTTCTTGCTAATTGACCAGTTTTACCTATTCTGCACGACTATCTATCTATATATATATATATATATATATATATATATATATATATATATATATATATATATATATATATATATATATTATTATATAAACTGCTGGTGTCTTTTTTCTGTCTCATAAACATGCAACATTTCAGGTACATCTTGTTACTTCTACTTACACTTAGGTCACACTACACATACATGTACAAGCATATATATACACACCCTCTGTTTTTTCTTCTATTTTCTTACTAGGTCTTGTTCTTGTTTATTTCCTCTTATTTCCATTGGGAAGCGGAACAGAATTCTTCCTCTGTAAACCATGCGTGTCTTAGGCGGCGACTAAAATGCCAAGAGCAAAGGGCTAGTAACCCCTCCCGTATACATTACTGAAGTTAAAATGAGGAACTTTGTTTTTCTTTTTAAACCACCCTGCCTCGGTGGGATACGGCTGGTGTGTTGAAAGATAACAATTATATATATATATATATATATATATATATATATATATATATATATATATATATATATATATATATATATATATATATATATATAGAGAGAGAGAGATATAGATAGAGAGAGAGTCAGATCTAGAGAGAGATAGAGACAGACTGAGAGAGAGAGAGAAACATACAGAGAGAGAGACAGACAGACAGACAGAGAGAGACAGAGATAGAGAGAGAGAGGGGGGGAGGGGGGAAGGGGAGTGTGTACAAAACAACATTATTATTTTATATTGAAGCTGATTATTTCAGTTTGGTATTTCCCAGACACCTTCTCCGACAATTCTTTATCGTACCTACGATGCCATCGTAGGAGATTCATCTTAATATCTTACACGTAGTTAAATAATCATATTTAGCTTATTATTTGAACACATAAGTCGCACTCAACATCATTGTTTAATTCTACCATAACAGTAGATGTTGCAGGTTCATTAACTATAACAGAAACTCACTTGTAAACACTATGATAATTGTTGTATGAAGGTTGCCAGCTTTGCTTTAACGTTTCCGCTAGACGAGATTAGAGTATACTGGTCTGGCCTATATCGGACATACTAACTGATTCAACGGCAAATTTTGAGTGGCGTGAGGCACTCTTATTGTTTCTCTTACAACTGGTCTCTCTCATTCATATGGAAACTAATACGAAGGAAATTGACGAGATTAATGAGTGACGCAAAAAAATTATTACGATTTGACACAAATTTTGTGTTAATCATATTATGCATTTTAGGGAACATAATATTTCTTTTTTTTATGGTTAAACATCTCTTAATTAACTGGGTTTTTGGGAATGTAAAACAAGAGGTCACCAAGTAACATTGAAGTTACTGAGAGTTTGCTAAGTAGCCTATCTTCTTGATGGTTGATAAGTAAGACACATGTGCAACAGTAAGGTATCTTTACTCCGAAACGTTTCGCCTACACGGTAGGCTTCTTCAGAGTTAGCAGAAACAGTAGAGATGTGAAGGCGATGTATTCTGTCCATCACCCTTGAAGATGTAGTTTTGAGGTGGTCAATCTCTCAGCCTGAAGAAGAGTTTTGCTCCATAGTCTGGAACAATGTTCCAGACTATGTATTTAAATAGTAGTAGTAGTAATAGTAATAGTTACCATGGCTGGTACCTTGATGCGTGATGGTGGGGAGGCAGTAAATTGGAGGAGTGATCATCAGTCAGGCAGCGGTGGGTTTATATCAGTCGCTGCCGCGGCCTCCAGCTAAAAGTGAGGCCCATAATTTGCCAGAGAGATGGTGACACACGGGTGTAAAAGTGAAGACCTGTGTGTAACTGTGGCTGTGTAGTGAAGTGATGTGATGGAGCTAGTTGGTGGTGTGGGGAATGTGGAGCAAGTGCTGGTTGTGGGAAGCAGGTGCTGATTGTTGGCGTTGGGATACCTGAAGGATACGAGAAGGATGTTTCCGGGGGTCTTCTCCCTTATGCCTCGATCCCAGACCAGGTCTCCCGGTGGATCAAGGTGTGATCAACCAGGCTGTTACTGCTGGTTGCACGCAGTGCAAAGTGCGAAATGAAGCCTGGCTGATCAGGAACTGCTTTGAGAAACCTGTCCAGTTTCCTCTTGAAAACAGCCAAAGGTTTGTTAATACCAGGCAATTTTCCTTATGCTTGGAGGGAGGGTATTAAGTCTGGGACCTGTGACACTGACCGAGTTTTCTCTTAGTGTACATGTCACAATTCCCCCTACCCCCTACATTTTATTGAAGGTATTTTGAACTTACGTGGTGCTACTGTTAGTGGTGGTTACCTGGTTACCTGGAGGTTACCTGGAGGTAGCATGATATTTGTTGTACGGATGCCCACACGCCAGATAGGCACCACAAACATCATAAACAATAAATGATGATGTGATGATGGTGTGCCGCAAATTGTGCAGTGATTTGCGATCAACTGCAGCAGTGACTCTACTAGGTAATACAAACATGGAAGTGGCCCCGGGTCATTTTTTAAATTAGCCGATGAGCCGCTGGAAAATTTTAAACGAATGCAAATTTATTTATTGTTGTATTGTGTATCTTGAAGCGTTAAAGCCGTGTGGGTGATTCAGCGCAGGAAGGGTAACTTGGTAAGCTCTTGGCAACTAGCAGATGAAGGGAGGTATAACATGTATTGCTTGCCTCATATAACTTTGCTCTATTCTCAGTCAGCAGGACTTTTTTTTTTGTGTGTGTGTGTGTGGGGGGAGGGAGCTGTTGGACAGTTGGCTAACTCCAGATACACTTTCCATGATAAGCAGCACGTTTTGTTTGTTCCGTGAGGGTGCCTCCAGTTGGTGAGATACTCATATGACCACTGTTCCTCCGCAAAGGCAACCATTGTCTAATACGATCTTCTCTAGGATCTTAAGTCATCGTCATCGCCTGTACACGCTGTGTGGTGATGGTAGCGGAGAGCGCTATACACACACGCGTTCCATTTCTATCATGCTCATTGACTTAGCAACAGAGGCGAGATACAACGTTGCTCTCGCTGAGTGTATGAGCGAATGAGATACCTAGAGTCTACCTGGAGGTTATTCCGGGGATCAACGCCCCCGCGGCCCGGTCCACGATCCTTATTGGGGACAATAAGGGAACACTGTATCAACATCCGGGGTCCCAGACTTTTCAACATCTTACCAGAAGATATCAGAAACACTGCTGGAACAAGTGTTGAAGCCTTCAATAGGAAACTAGACAAGTATCTTCACCAGGTGCCAGATCAACCAGGCTGTGATGGATATGTGGGGCAGCGGGCCTCCAGCAGCAACAGCCTGCGAGCACCAGACGAGCCTGGCCCATGGCCGGGCTCAGAGAGTAGATATACTTTCGAAATTCTTCAAAGGTAAAGGTATATCAAAGGCCTCCCGGTGGATCAGGGCCTTATCAACTAGGCTGTTACTGCTGGCCGCACGCAGTCCAGCGTACGAACCACAGCCCGGCTGGTCCGGCACTGACTTTAGGTAACTGTCCATCTCTCTCGGAGACTTTAGTATGTGTTGGAATACATCGAGAATATACTGCTTCACCCAAGGCACATACCATTTTCACTTGATCAAGCTTCTTGAGAATGACATAAAATATTTAGGAGTTAGTGTAGATGGACAAGCTGCTTGAGATGGGAGAGGAGGCAAGGAGATTTACATTTTAAGAGAGTACTCTTTTAGTCCCAGAGTGGTAAGTGGGACTAGTTGGATAAAGATGAGGTGGAGGCGAGCAATACACACACACATTCAAAGTAGGTATAGTTGGGGCTATGGAGGTCAGGAATTAGTAAAGCCGATGAGTAAAAGTTAACAAGTGGGACCAGGAACTTAAGAATCCATCCTGAAAACACAACTGGGCAAGTATATACTATGGCAGCATCACCCTTCCTCCATCCCCACACCCCACATGTTCCTTGCAACATATCTACGTCACATACCCCCATGACACATCTTACAGCTACCACACTCGCAGGACGTTAGTCGTTTTACAAGTCTGCCATTGGACCAGCTCGCACTGTTAAATCTTGATTTCGGGATGATTTTGTTAGGGCGACTGTACCTTGATGACTGACGAACATGTTGCAGAATCACCGGTGGAGTGCTGGTGTAACATCTTCACTTGGTCGCTACCACAAGCTAGGCACCAGTCCCTTCATGAATATATTAGTCATTCGTTGATGGGATGTGATAGTGGTGAGGACAGTGGTGAACTGGTTGATGGAATGTGTTGGAGGGATGACAGTAGTGAACTGGTTGATGGGACGTGGTGGTGATTACTGTGGTGAACTGATTGATGAAACGTGGTGGTGATTACTGTGGTGAACTAGTGTTTTTCATCATGGAAGCAGAAACGTGTTTGTTAACTCAGTGTAGTGTGTAGTGTTGGTGGTTCACCTGTGCTGAAGGTGACAGTCTACCTACTTGCCTATTGTTATTAATTTTACGGGGTCACCGTCTCTGCTGCCCAGTCCTTGACCTTGTCTGAGACCTTTCCCAGACCAGGAAATGACTTAAACCCATCCAGTTCCCACTTGAAGATAACCGAATATTCTAAACATTATCCATTTACTTCACCTTCAATTCCTTTCAAGATGCTATTAGTTGAACTGTGTTTAGTTTACCACATTAGTATTGATTAACGCGAATAACACGATTGCAGTCAAATCAAATAACGAAAATTAGACACATGCGCAACATCTGGATATCTTTATTGTAGACGTTTCGCTAGTCAGTGGCTTTATCAATACAAATCCAAGGGTAATTGGAAGACAGTAGAACTATGTACAAAAGATGAGATAATCAGTCCCTCAGCCTTGGAGTTGGTGAAGAGCACCGGCTATATTGATAACAGTAGAGTACTTGTAAATTATGTCAGGAAGAGCATTTCACTAGAAAAGATTCGATGCTCATCTGGCAACACATTTGAAAATATCACATTACAACTATGAATGTAGACATTATGCACCGAAAGTTGTCAGTGTTTATTTTTCTTCTGGGAGGCTCACAGTTGAAGAGTTTCCACCGTTGTTTTGAGGAGCCTCGTTCTCATGGTGGTGGAGACAGTGCTAGAGGTCCCATGCTTGGATCATGATGCACAGCAGTGTCAGTTGTATTGCATTCCACACATTCTTAAATACATGCGAGAATGTTAGGATCCTTAAGCTGCTGTGAGCCCACCTGTGTTGGCGCGGGCCACGACTGATCATATGTATCTTTGGATACATGCTGTAGAACGCCTCTGCTGAGATTGTTGGATCGCTGGTTTCTAAATACTCAGCTTTGAAAATTCGCAAGGAAAATTAAATATTTTTGTGTATCGTTTTTACGTTAGCTGAGCACGCATACCTACACCATATGACTCACGAAATCGTAATAATACGATTGCAAACAAACCATAGAAAGGGCGGGAATTGAACCCATGGCAACTGAGTTCTAAAACTCCGGGCCAGTGAGTCACATACGCAACTTACCAATTTCTCCTAATAAACCGCTGTTGCAGAGCGGACGGAGTTTTTCAATACACCTATCACTCGGTCAAGAACCCAGCACGACAAATATATAATATGTATTGATTTTCGCCTCTGACAATATACCTGAGACTAATTCCAATGTTTTTCCATTTTTATAACTTTGGTAGGCTTGAATTCCAGTAGTCAGTCTGTTCTAGTAATGTCCTCAAGTCATCTTGTCGACTTACTCAGGCTTCTGTAGTTTTTATCTCTATCGTTATTAAGCACTATTCTGGTAGGTCGCTTAAGTACATTAGCAACAGTGCCGATTCCAGTACTGATGATTGAGGAAGCCCACTCGTCACTCATGCCATCCTTGACCACCATGCACACTTCTACCGTTAGGTATTATGCGATACATCTACTATTCCCGTTATTCAGTCTTGCTCATATAGTTTGCGAATTATCTGATTTGGTACAATATTAAATGCAGAAGGTATGTGGTAATTTATATCTACATGATCTGTGCGATGCTCATCGTGTCCCTGTTCACCTAGCAATAAATAGGTACCTGGGTGTTAATCGACTGGAATGGGTCGTATCCTGGGGATAAGATTAACCTAATTTGCTCGAAATGATCTGCATAGCCAGGGGCTTTCTATATAGTAAGTCACTGATATCGGCTAGGTCTATATAAGTTGTATCATGTACTCGTAGAAATAAATATTATTATTTAAAATTTGCAGTAGTTATGTGCATGTGCGCGCGCACATGCGTACGTGAGAGAGGCAGTGAGAGGTGAAGTTATAGTAGCAAGGTTGTTATGCTAGGCGGGCCAGGGTGGGTGATGCTCTCCCTCATGGTGAGAGGGAGTACTACACCCTCCTGATGAACTCCAGATGAGGCCCTCAGGGGTGGTGCACCAGGGGTGGTGCACCAGTGTCAGAGGTGGTTCACGAATGTCAGGAGTGGTGCTCCAGTGTCGTGGGTGATGCACTGGTGTCAGGGGTGGTGCATCAGTGCCAGAGGTGGTGCTTCAGTGCCATGTGTGATGCACTAGTGTCAGGGGTGGTGCATCAGTGCCAGAGGTGGTCCACCAATGTCGAGTAGTGCTCCAGTGCCAAGGGTTGGTGCACCAGTGCCAGTAGTCGGTTCACCAGTGCCAAGGGTTGGTACTTCAAAAAGAATTAGTCACTGCACAGTGGTTGGAACAGTGCAGTGTTGGTGCTTCCCTCGATGCTTCTATCATGCAGATTTCACTGTGGTCTGCCGAGAATGATAACACAGTACATGTCTTTGTTTATATCATAAATAAAGGCGAGTGAGATAGCTGTGGCGACTTGGGTAACTTGAGTGCGAGCACTTACCATTGACTTAACCATTCTACTTTAATTGCCGGGCAGTGATACTTACGTTAAGTCACGTGTTGCTAGCACCAGTAGTATGACTGATGACTTCACCACTAGCCTGCGCTTCAGGAAGAATAGATCGGAGAGATTTAAACGTTTCCAACACATTAGGTTTTTGAATTGGTATGGACAGTGATAGTTCTCTGCACATTCTCCAGGTGTGCAGTTTTACCAGAGTTAAATAGGACTGTTAGCGTACAGCAATATTCCTTTGTAGATTTATTATTATAACTTATTATTATTATTGTTGTTTTTATTATTGTTATTCATTGGGAAGTACTATGTTTTTAATTGTCACACACATTGTCTGGATTCCTGTGAGCACAGGGCGAGTCTCTTACATTCGCTGCCCCTGTTCACTTTCAGTAAAATTGAACCTAGGTGTTAGTCGACCGTTGTGGGTCACATCCTGGGGAAGAGTCGAGTGCCACAAACCATTCACTTACAAAGTACAAGCATCATTGTTAATTTGTCATTTCGTTTTGAGACTTTATCACCTTCCTTGTGATCTATATGTTATTTACCTGTGGCATGTTTCTGGAGTTTTCTTAATTATGCAGCCCAGCCCAGGGGTCAGGTCTCCCTGTTGATTTGCCTAGTCAACCAGGCTGTTGGTGTCCCGCTGGCCCACATATCCACCACAGCCTGGTTGATCTGGCACACCGCGGGGTTAGTGATTTTGTTTCCTCCTGAATCCTTTTACGCTTGTTTCATCAATATTCCTGACATGTGCTGGTAGCAGGTTGAAGAGTGGAGGCCCACGGATGTATCCACATTGTTCTTTATTGTGCCCATTGCTTCCTTACTTTTCAGTGGTTCTGTTTTACACCTCCCATATCTCTCGCTTCCATCCATATGAATACGTGAGCTTGGTTACCTGGAGACGATTCCGGCAGCCACCGCCCCTCGCGGCCCGATCCCAGACCAAACCAAAGGTTGATTACCTTTTCAGGCAGTCTGCACGTTTTAGCCACACTCAGGTGTCCCATCGTGGGCACCACATCCCTGCTGATCAGGGACTATCTTGAGGAACTCGTCAAGTTCTCTCTTGAAGACAGCCACTGGTCTGTTGGTAATCTAATGTTTCAAGATTGTTGAAAAATATTGATCTCTCTATACATGCTGAGTTGTTTCTTAGTGTGCTCATGACACACTTGCTTCTCACTGACGGTATTTTTGCACCGTCTGCCATCCCTATTGCTTTCAAAGGGAGTGTTTTGTGTGTGTGCAGATTTTGGACTAAACTATCCAAAATTTTCCAGATGAAATTATAACGTAGCTTTCTCGCCTACGTTCCAGGGAATACAGATCAAGGGACTTTGGTCATACCCTACGTTTTAAGTGCTTGAATGAATTTATATGAGATGCGAAGATTATGTACACATTCTTCAGTTCTGTAAGTTTTCCCGCCCTAAAAGGAGTTGTTATATGCACCAATGTTCGAGTCTAAACAGAACATATGACTTTAATTATCATCATTGACTAGGTATGTCATGTTTTGAAGATCTATTCAGTTTATTAATTTTCTTACGTTTTTGATAGTAACACTGCTGTTCTTGAACGTAAAATATACTGATTTCATCACTCATAATTCCCCTTACATTCATCTTCTGATCTATTGAGTGGTTACTGTTTATTTTATACTTGATTCCAGTTTTTAATTCTTATTTTTTTACCCTAGCTGAGCAACTGAATTTTATCCTCATTAAACATATTTTTTTTGCGTTGGCCACTGGAAGACTTGGTTAGTATCAGCTTGAAGATTTTCTGTACCCCAAGTGGATGTTACTTTCATACAACTTCACTTTTATACAACTTCTTGTATCGTGTACAGAGGTTGATACAATGGTATTGTGATTAATGTTTGGTTATGTTATGTATGAGAACGGAAAAAATATGGGCAAGTACTAGTACCTTGAGGAGTAGCTTTTCACTGTGCTAGTTTCTGACCTCACTTGGTTTGTATTATTATGTATCTGTCCAATAAATTAGTTGTTTATTTTGCGTGCATTTTGTGAGCTGTTACATCATAATCACACTTGCCGAAGGTCTTTGCAAACTTTTTGCATACCATATCTGCATTTTTTGTTTTTCAGTGCCATGTAATGTGAGGGGCAGTAGTGCAGTTGCAAGAGGCAGTAGTGCTAGTGCGAGAGACAGTAGTGCAATTGCAAGAGGCAGTAGTGCAATTGCAAGAGGCAGTAGTGCAATTGCGAGAGGTAGTGCAATTGCGAGAAGCAGTAGGGCCTTCCATATACTTGTATTGCCCTGGATTGTGCATTTGTGATTTTTGTATATGTTAAGCAATCTTCGTTCTTGAACCTTTCAAAGAATTTGATACGTTGAAATGTCTGCACTCGGTCTATTTTTTTTTTTTTTTTTTTGCTAAGTTGCTTTGCTACTATCTTTGTGCAGTAGACCTGTATTTTTTTTAATGACTGGATGACTCCTGCGTTCGAAATCCTCATGTGTAGAATATTTAAGGCATTTTATTAAGCATTTGAATTACTGGAAACGTTTGAAGTCCCTTCAGCTGTATTCCTTGGAACGTAGGCGAGAAAGATGCATAATGCACATGGAAAATCCTGAAGAGACTGGTCCCAAACCTGAACACTCGAATCTTCGGTATGACAACAAGAGACTTGGCAGACGGTGCAAAATACCTTCACACAAAAATAGCAGGGACTCGACGAGTACCCTGACAGAGAGCTCGATGAGTGTCAGAGGTCTCCGACTCTTCAACG
The DNA here is from genome assembly GCF_038502225.1 of Cherax quadricarinatus. Classification (NCBI taxonomy): domain Eukaryota; kingdom Metazoa; phylum Arthropoda; class Malacostraca; order Decapoda; family Parastacidae; genus Cherax; species Cherax quadricarinatus. The sequence continues at coordinate 2,748,122 of NC_091330.1, read as the reverse complement.
CCCATCTTCCATGCAAATGGGGAATTGCCAGCAGACCTATGGCTGTCTTTAAGAGAGATCTAGACAAGTTCCTCATATCTGCCGTACCAGCCGAGCTGTGGTTCGGACATTGGACTGCGTGTAGCCATCAGTAACAGCCTGGTTGATCAGGTCTTGATATGCTAGAAGGCGTGGTCTGGGACCTGGCCTCTGGGGCGCTCACTCTCGGAAACGTCCTTTAGGTATCCATGAGTCTGGACCTGGGTATTATATTAATGGCTTCTTCAAGGTCAAGTGGGGTTACGGTTATGTCAGAAGTTTTGGAGAAGTTGGCAGAGTGTTGGATTTCATTCACGATAAATTCGTTTAGATTGTTAGATTCGTTAGATTGTTTAGATTGTCTGTGTAATGGCTCACTGACCACGGCGTGATATTGTAACTTCGGTATTTCGCCAATTTCTTTATTGTCATTAGTGTAAGTTCCATCTCCTTTAGGCAAAAGCCCAATATCAGATATGGTTTTTGCCAAAAATTTAGCACTCTCAAGAAAGTTTGAGACATTTAAGAAGTTAACTGATATTCTTCGTAGTCTGTTTTAGAGGGAACATCTGTCTTTAACTTGCTCCATATCTTTCTATTTTTCTCAATGGTATGAGTCTGGAGCACACTTGTAGTGCCATGGAGCTCATTCCAGTTAATGTATTTATTGTTGAAGTTGAATTTATAGAGTGCACCGTCATGTCTATGTTCTGCTGCTCAAGACCACTGTGTATGCAAGTCTTAACTTCAGTTAGGATGCAGTCCCAGTTTGCTATACTCGAAACCGTTATGTTCTGAACCAGATCCTCATTTTTTTGTGAATATAAAGTCAAGCGTATTTTCTAGTTTGGTCAGATGGAGTTAGCGAATTTATGACATTCTTAATAGTTGAAATACTCATCTAAACTGCCTTCTGGGATTTTCTCTATTATCATAACATTTGCTACATCCTTCCATGTTATTTGTCTTAAAGTGAAATCCCCAAGCAACCGGATGTTTGGACCCGGGTTTGAACGCTTTTTAAGAGTATTCGAATTTCAATAGTTGGTCTTTGATCTGCTGAGTTGTATCTGGTCTATCTACCGTGAGTCTACCGGGAGGGTATTCCGGGGATCAACGCCCCCGCGTCCCGGTCCACGACTTCTGGCCGCACGTAGTCCAACGTACGAACCACAGCCCGGCTGATCCGGCACCTACTTTAGGTATCTGTCTAGCTCTTTCTTGAAGGCAGCCCGGGGTCTATTGGTAATTCCCCTTATGCATGGTGGGAGATTGTTGAACAGTTTTGGGCCACGGACATTTATTATGTTTTCTCCTAGTGGCTTATATACCAGTACAGTAACACTGCTTCATTCAGACTTGTAATACCATTACTAGTTTAGTTGGTATGTAAGTGGAATGGATAAGTGGTAAGTGGAATAGATAAGTGGTAGGTGGAATGAATAAGCGATGGTTGTAGGTGGTATGAATAAGGGGTAGGTGGGATGGATAAATGGTAGATGGTGTGGGTAGGATGGATAAGTGGTAGGTGATGTAGGTGGGATGGATAAGTGAGCGTGTTAAAAGGCTAAGCAGTGTCGGGCATTAGTGGCATGTGTCGGCACTTCTTTCCTTTTCCTTATTTCCCCCTCCCCCCCCCCCCCCACCCCCTGGTGCTCAACAGGGTGCTTGCTCTCCGTCTCTCAAGTCTGGCTGGAGATGCTTCATCCCCCACATCTCGTATCGGCAACTATCGACTTCGTAATGGATGACCCGTGTTCCTCACCCACCACTCCTACACACCTCCTTCAACTCCTACTCCTACTCCTCCTCCTCCTCCTCCTCCTCTTTCTCATTTCCCTGCTCCTCCGCCTCCCCAGTTACTGCTGCTGTTGCTGCTCTTCTTATCACTGCCCTGCTTCTCTGCTTCCCTGTGTTATTACTGTTGTTGCTGTTACCTCGTTGACGACAACATATAACAAGTTGGTATAACAAGTTATACCATGAATTAAAGAAAGATCCTAGACTTCACCTTACGAAAGCAGGCATAGCAAATGCGATAGTAATTATGGACAAGGTAGTTTATAGGGGAAAAATAATATATTATTGGAAGACAAGGGAACTGACGAGGCTAAGTACCTTCAGTAATAACAAGTCTATGCTAGATAATGACAGTTTACTTTCATTGTTCAGTGGTGAAGTACAAACGTATTAATAATAAAAACTCTTGTAGCACATCACTTCCACACCCAAATAAAAATCACATCAAATTATTAATTTTGCACCTACGGATTTATTGTATGTTATTATAATCATGAGAGGTACACAATTATCAGTTGATAAATGAAAGATGAGAGTACAATGACAATGTTTTCTACAGTAGCGACATCAGTGGACAAAGTAATTCTGTACTGGGTTATTGAAATTTTGCAGGAAATACTCGCGAGGCGGTACCGTACCAGACCTGATCAGTCATGTTTACGTTGGTTTGTTTACGGTGTGCTAGTAACACACCGTAAACAAACCAACCTGGGGGTCACCCCCGTAACAATCCACAGGTAGATGGGGTTTTCACATCACTCGTGTCATGCACCAAAAATACCATATCCAGGCACCAAGTTTAATTAGGAATTCATAAACAATAACCCAGATACCGTCACATCTTTTAATAAGGTCATCGTACCCTCAGAAGTCATCAGGGCGCGTTGATTACCCATCTTACTCCTCCCTCACAATATAATGCAACAGTATATGTTTCCCTTCACTCATTCTTTTGTATCTGCTAAAGAGTCAACCATTTGGAGGTCGAAATATGCAACCATTCTCTCTCTCATTCTCTCTCTCTCTCTCTCTCTCTCTCTCTCTCTCTCTCTCTCTCTCTCTCTCATAAATATGTGTCGTGCCGAATAGGAAAAACTTGAGATTTTGGCTTAAATAGCAGCGCTCTTCTTACCGAATAAGGCAAGCGAAAATTCGTGTATGCAATAATTTCGCAAAAATCATTCTAAACCTAACGAAAAAATTGTTTCATTGTGTTTGTTTATTATTAAATTATTATAAAATTATCTAAAATATATTTAGTTGGATCAGGCTGAATTAAATTGCTCTTGTTATAATAAGGTTAAGTAAGTTTTCTAAGGTTCTTTTGGTACAAAATTATTAAGTTTTACGTAAACATAAATGAAAAAAAATATATCTAAACGTATAAGAGAAAATTTTAAAAAGTACTTTAATTTGAAACGAGTTCTTGCTAATTGACCAGTTTTACCTATTCGGCACGACATATATATAAATGATGTATAGTATCTGTGTACTCATGTGTTTCTTGCAATAACTGATCATTTACCAATCACACACCAGTTTTCAAACAGTGTTTCATCTTCCACCAACCACGGACTTACATTCATTTATTTTTACTCTGCCCTTTAAATAGCTCACCAATCGCAATTCATTTTTTTTAGATTTCGTCAATTAGGTCAAATTTACTCAAGAATTTTAGAATATGATTACAACACTGACTATCAGCCTAGGTGGACGTATTGTGTGTGTGTGTGTGTGTGTGTGTGTGTGTGTCAGTCAGTCAGTCAGTATCATGTGATATTTGTTACTTACAAACTAGTGGTATTATTAGTGTTTAGATATCTTCGTTATCTCCGTTATCATCGTTATCTACATTTATAACTTCGTTTCAGTTATCATTTAAGGTAGTCATCAACGCCACAGTTATCAGCAGCAGTAATATTTGAACCCTTATGGTAGGCCACTGATGAACACGGTGGTGCTCGAAATATTTCAATAATAAAGGTATCTAACGTTGTGGAAGTCTCTATATACTCTGGATTACCTGTTACTTTGTCAGGTTTAAATCTGATGAGCTGCACGTGGGTCATAAAGGATCCAATTTACCTCTACACTGACACCTAGAATACTTTGATCCCTAAAATAAACATTAAACTGTGTGTGTGTGTGTGTGTGTGTGTATGTATGTATGTATGATAGCGACCTCTGTTTATAAGTTGTGTATGCAATTCGTTGTTATTGGTACTATGTTTGATACTCGTCATTATTATTAATTGAAAAGTAAATATTACAGGAACAAGAACCGTTGGAAACACATTGAGAGAGAACGCAATAACTGTCAGAGATCCCCGACTCTTCAACGCCTTCCCTCCGTACATATGGGGAATTGCCATCAAACTTCTGACTTTTTTTGTTTTAAGAGGAAACTTGATAAGTTCATCAATTAATTTCTGACCATCCGGGCTGTGGTTCTTACGTTGGACTCCTTGCGACCAGCAGCAACAGCTTGGTTAATCAGGCCTTAATTCACCAGGCCTAGTCTGGGTCCTGGCAGTGGGGGCGCTGACCCCCGGAACCATCCTGCAAGTACCTGCGTTCACGACAAACTAGCAATCCAGGTAGAGTGGAAAACGTTTAAGAGGGTTGTGTCTCACACGTGTGACATGAGGGTAGTATCTCAGTGTGTGGTTATTGTCTTATATGAAAGCAACCACTCACAGGCGGGTGTCGCCAGGCTTGCAACACCACCTTCATCTTTTTGTTGAGAGGGTTATCATGCTCTTCAGGTAGATGCTGCGGCCTTACATCTCCACTTTGGAAAGGTAGTTTTTGTCATGGTGTTTGTTGAAATTTTGTTTGTGTTGGTGAACATGGCTTCCCGCTGGCTATTATTTTTTTTGTGGGGGAGGGGGAAGGGGAAGGTGTGGCGTCTTGGTGCGGGGAATAATGGGAGATGAGCTGCAGCAGTAGCACGTAATGGGACAACCCTCATTCCTTCTTCAACACCGCCCACGCCCCCGTCACCACGCTCCCATCACCACCTCCATCACCACGCCTCCGTCACCACGCCCTCGTCACTACGCCTCCCTCACCACGCCTCCCTCACCACGCCCGTCACCATGATAATTATATTATAGATTATAGACACACAAATAGTAATTGGAAACTATTCAGTCTCGCCTGTATAGTTGACTTTTTCAGGCTTAATAGATGCTACCTGGTGGTAGCACAGTATATAGGCAAGATAAAGGAACATTTGTTATAGTAAGGTGAACACAAGTATAGAATAGGGGACATATACAGTACTGACAAGTAATCAGTTGATCCAAGAAACAAGACCGTAGCATCAATTCTTTAGTTGAAGACCCCCCCCCCCTGCAGCAGCATTATGGCACCTCCTCTCCAGCTCTTGAAAGGTCCCGACAACAATGCCTACATAAACAATGATGTTTTAGCCCTGCAGCCAACCCCTCCCCCCCATCCCCTCTCACCAAGGCTTTTTCAGAGCGCACTCGTGCACGCATGCACGTGCGTATACGAACAAAAATGCGCAACGTCTTCTAAGAGGCATTCAGAATAAAATGGAGAGGTACCAGAAGACTGGAGTCATTACAGATCATTAGGTACTAGAAAGCATCAGCACTTAGAAGTGACTAGACTTCAGCACTTAGAAATGATCAGACTTCAAAAAGCTAGACGTAAGTTATAAAAAGCAGTGGGATCAGACATCATAACTCCATTAGTGCTAAGGGAAGCAGCAGAACCACTGGGACCGGCTAGCAAAGGTGTACAACTAATCTCTCCAATCAAGGCAACCAACGAAAAAATGCAAATGTGGTCCTCGTATGTAACAGTCGGTTGAGACAAGAGGCACTGAACTTTAGGCCAGTAGCTCTGTCATGCATAGTGTCAAAAGTTCTGGATAAGATAGCATGGAATATGATACTGGAGCACTTGGAGAGAAGATTCTTTACTGACAACCAGCATGGATTTTAGGATGGAAGTTCATGTCTTACAAATTTTCTGAAATTTTACGACAGAGTCACAGAGATAAAACAAAACAGGACACGGCTGAGTGGATTGCGTCTTCCTGGACTGCAAGTATATATTTGATACATTGACACATCAGAGGTTAGTCCAGAAATTAGAGGGACATGCAGGGTTAAAAGGCGGAGTGCTCCAGTGGGTCAAGAAGTATCTGAATAACAGAAGGCAGAGAGTAACAGTATGGGAGGAAACATCAGAATGGGAGAGGGTAACAAGTGGGGTTCCACAGTGATCAGTATTATGACTGTTAGTGTTCTTAATACAATTAAATGTCATATCAAAGGGAATTGAGTAGTATATGTCACTGCTGCTGATGTAAATAAAACTAAAGAGAAGAATATAACACGAGAGAGACCTCGACAGACTATGGAAGTGTTCGAACAAATGGCTTCTAGAGTTCAACTAGTCCAAATTCAGGGTGATGTGAATTAGAGGAAGAGATGGCAGACCAGCCATAAAGTACAGCTGGGGCGAAAAGAAGCTGGAAATATCAGAGATTGCAAAGAGCCTGGGCGTAAGTATGGAATTAAGAATATTACACACACACACACACACACACACACACACACACACACACACACACACACACACACACACACACACACACACGTGCGCTCTCCCTACACAGGTTGAGAAATATTCTGCATTTTTTTATCTTTTTTTTATGGGTGTCTCTGCAATCAAGAACTATCTCTTGTACCCACACCAGGGCCAAGGCATGGGCACTCTCTCCACCTGTCTGGCGTCACGGTGACCCACTGGTCGCTATCGTAGCAGTAACCCACTATTATTATTATTATTATTATTAGTATTATTATTATTATTTCTTTTTCCTGAATATCCAATAAATGGGCCGCAGAAAATAGTATGATCAGTGAAGACAAATTTCAGGTACTCCGTTACGGAAAACTTGAGGAAATAAAAGTTAGAACGGAGTATAAAACAAATTCCAACCGCACAATAGAGCGAACAACTAACGTGAAGGAGTTTGGAGTGACAATGTCAGTGGATCTCACCTTTATGGACCACAACAGTGTCATTATCACAACTGTGAGGAAAATAATAGGGCGGATAACGAGAATCCATCAGTCTTGAAAGATTGATGGATTGATTACATCGACTCCAGGCTGAGGGACTGATTACTTCGAACTCCTTTTGATCTTCACCGTTCTTCTTTGTATTGAACTGATGAAGCCACTGTGTGGCGAAACGTTTCCACTGTAAATATACCCAAGTATTGCACATGTGTTTAATTTATCAAGGGTAGCTATAATCCCATGGATCAAGAGCCCTTCAATGGCATCAAGGCACCCCTCATTCCCTCCAATGAGCGTACTCTCCCGCCATCAAGGGACAGGGAGGGCAAAGTATACTACAAGCAGAGTTATTTTAGCTGTGGTGAAACAGTGGTGGTAATTTTAACAGTGACAATACTAGGATTGAGTGGCAATTTGGCACTGTGCCAGGCAGGCTTATGGCTACTGCCTCGGGCATCACTGCTCTAGGTCCGGTTTGCGGCTTGATCAACTACACTGTTGGCGCTTCCAGTGCAGCCTGATTCATCCGGGACCTTCAACTAGAAAATAGTTGTAGGCTTTTTTCCATAGCGGAAGTCAATCATCATTGTAATAATGGTCAACAGTAACGACAAGTAAATGAGTAAGATACGTGAGCAACAGCTAGTATCTTTATTTTCGAAACGTTTCGCTTACACTAAGTTTCTTCAGTCAGATACTGAGGTGACTATGGAAACACAAGCAGTGGAGAGATAAAGATGATGTAATCAGTCCATCAGTCTGGAAGCAGTATTGTTGATATGGTCAGTGTGTCAACCTGGAGCAGTATTCAGCGCCATAGTCTCCAGGTCAACTGCCAGACACAGCCTCAAGTGTCAGTAAACAGTGCTGTGTGAAGGGCACCAGTGGGTGCGACAGCTACAAATTTAGAGCGTTAAGGCGGGTGTATGTCCAGCGAAATTTTACGGATGTGTGGCTTCAAGTTGCTGAGTATTGGCCAAGAAGATTTTGCGTACATCATCACTTTTACCCTCCCTCCCTCTCCCGTCTTACCTCCTTCCATCACTCTTCCCTCCTGCTTACCCCCCTCACTCTTCCCTCCTCCATCCCCCTCCCTTTCCTATCCAGCTCGATTTCCATAAGGCCAGCAGTTGAGGGATAAGTCGGAGAGGGAGCGCTAGGATGGTGTCTGCCACCGTGTCTCCATATAATGTCTGCCACCGTGCCTGCTTTACTGTGGTGCTAGGCACCATGCCTTCCCGTCTGTAATGCCTGTCACTGTGCCACTGTGCCTGCTCCACTGTGGTGCTTGGCACTGTGTCTACAGCACAATGGTGGAGTAGCAAGACTGGTAGATGTGTTGAGAGTGGCAGGAGGCGTCGGGCGTTGGTGCTGTGTTTTCGTGTTTCATTTTATCCCCGAGCGTCCCTGGTCACTCGGCTCGATGACAATGAATAAAAGAACGACTTGGAAATATGGCACAGATCCCCGATATTTGAGGCTGGTCGGCCGAGGCTGCTGCCACCACCACCACCTCACAATACTTGACCTCGGCTGGCTATCCTGACGCCTCAACCGCTTCTCAACACCCAGCTTCAACCTACACTCAACCATCATTCCCCCACCAGCGCTCCACTTTACCTTGCCTCCACCACTATTCTTCGGAGATCTGTTTGTGATTTGATAAAGCCCACTGTGTGGGCGAAACGTTGTCAATTAAGGATCACATTATACTGCTTATGTATTTATTTTTCCATTGTGTCGGTATTTTATACCATTTATTTCCACAACTGTTCCTCAACAAGCACTCCACTTTACCTTCCCCTCAAGGAAGGTTCCTTGATGTTGGTGAGGGGCTCTTGATTTAGGAAATTGGATCTGTGCTCCAGTTCCCCGAATTAAGCCTGAATGCCTTCCACATCCCCTCCCCCCAGGCGCTGTATAATCCTCCGGGTTTAGCGCTTCCCCTTGATTATAATAATCCACTTTACCTTCACTCACCACTATTCCTCAACAAGCACTCCACTTTACTTTGCCTCCACCATTATTCCTCAACAAGCACTCCACTTTACCTTGCCTCCACCATTATTCCTCAACAAGCACTCCACTTTACCTTGGCTCCACCATTATTCCTCAACAAGCACTCCACTTTACCTTGCCTCCACCATTATTCCTCAACAAGCACTCCACTTTACCTTGCCTCCACCATTATTCCTCACAAAGCACTCCACTTTACCTTGGCTCCACCATTATTCCTCAACAAACACTCCATCTTACCTTGCCTCCACCACTATTCCTCAACAAGCACTCCACTTTACCTTGCCTCCACCACTATTCCTCAACAAACACTCCACTTTACCTTGGCTCCACCACTGTTCCTCATTCAGCACTGAGCTCCTCTGTAAAGTTGTGATGAGCATTTTGTATTCAGTTATATTCAAGACGATTACTTATTAAAGTTGCCATTATTGCTTCCAAGGTCCTCACAGTTTATATTAAGCTGTTCTCCATGATATTTTAACACAGTTTATATTAAGCTGATCTTCACAATCTGGGAACAGAAGCTAGGACTGGACTGGGCTACCGACTTCAGTGGGGCGGCGGAGGCTTTCCACTATACGTTCACTAGTAACATCAGCTTTAGAGGTTACTATTACGTGGGCGTTACCATCTCTCAGGATGGCCAAATGCACCTCATTCCCCCTCCCCCCACACATATATTTGTAAAGTTAATGAGAATAACATAAAACTCTCTGGTTACATTAATCATTAGTGTGTAGTGTGGTGGGGCAAACACAATTGTAGCCGCTTATTTTAAGCTCTTTTTTACCAACTATGTTTTTGACCTATTTTTTGCACATTTGTTTACACATTTGTTTAGTAACAAATGATTTATTTTCCATTTTTATTAGAAATAATGTGCTTAGCAGTTTGTTGCTGCGAGGATGGAATCTCAACTCCTGATGGGCATTATTGGTTCTGGTCTCCTGGCCAATATATCTGCTCTTGAAGGTGTGTATATTAGGTTTGCTTCCACCAAGTCATTCCACTTTTCAACTATTGTAAGACTACTTCTTGCTTATCTGTGTCTGTTATCTGTGGCTTATCTGTGTCTTCACCTTCCATCTGTGTCACCTTGTCTCCGTTTTTCTTCAAATAGTCAGTCTATCCCTTTCTGCCCTGTCACTTCCTTCTAAGATTTTGCACGTCATTTTCATGTCTCCCCTAATCCGTATTTCCACGAAGGTTGTCAGTTCCCCTAATCTCTCATCGTAATGAATTCCTCTCAGTTCTAGGACTAGTTTGGTTGTAAACCTTTGGATTTTTTTTCGAGCTTCTGCACGTACTTAAACAAGTGGGGGCTCCACATTGGTTCCACGTACTCGATGATTGACCAAACAGTAAGAGGAAGCGATAAACTCGTAGTCACAGCACTGAGGAAAGGGAAGTAATCAGGTCTCGTCCAAGGGAAAGGGTAAATAAAAAATTTCTTGGATCAAAAACATAATAGTCGTTCTCTTCAAGAGTCGTCGACCCAGAAGGCAGGAAACAGTGGCGAAGATTTCAAGAGGAACCAGGATCACGACCTCCACCAGGTGCCAGAGCAACCAGGCTGTGGCGAATTTGTGGGCTGGTGGGCCGCCACCAGCCATAGCCTGGTTGTCCAGGCAGAGAGAGTGTTAATAAAGCTCTGGAAAGCTGTTACGGGCATGTCACAGGTATGGCGGATGTCTTATCTAAAGTGTGAAGCAGCAGCAGCGGTAGGTAAATAGCGCTGGTGATAGTGGCAGGTGTTGTCTTGCCTCACTGCCGGACCTTCGTAGTATCTCGCTTCTGACTCACACCATCATGGGTTTTTTTTTTGGAGGGGGGGGGGGGCTTGCATGATCAATGCAAATTTGGCTCGTCACCTCCAAAACACTGAATGAAGGAAGGTTGGAAACCCAGACTTGCTGCCATTTAGGTGTGGTGTTAGGGCGGGTACTGGGGTGGGCGTGGTGTTAGGGCGGGTACTGGGGTGGTCGTGGTGTTAGGGCGGGTGCTGGGGTGGGCGTGGTGTTAGGGCGGGCACCGGGATGAGTGTGGTGGGCGGATATTGGGTGAGAGGAGGCCATGTCATGTGCAACGAAGACAAGAATGAGCCTGGCTCATGGCCGGACTCCGGGAGTAGAAAGACTTTGGAAACTCATCAAAGGTATATCAAAGGTAAAGAAGCAGGAGGTCAGGTCACTGGTAGTGTTGTGTGGGCAGGTCACTGGTAGTGTCGTGTGGGCAGGTCATCCAGCAGGTGTGTAAGAGGCTTTGCTAGGCATTTAGTGTATTGATTGTTCTGCATTACGTACAGCGGAAGAGAAATAATGTGTTAATGTCAAACGATCTTACTTTCAAGGATCACTACAGTGTTACTATTAAAGCCTCGAGGGAAAAAATGATAGGCTTTATAACTAGAATTTTCAAAATATGAGATGCCAAGTCAATGATATTTCTCCCCACGTCACTTATTCTCTCTGGAATATTGCTGTAGACTAACAACCTCTTTTAAGGCTGGAAAAATTGCATATCCGGAGAATGTGAAGAAACACATCTTCCATTATAAATTCAGTCACACCCCTAAATTGTTGGGAACGGCGGCAGTCCCGTGATAGATAGCATATACATGGAAGATACTAGAGGACCTATGTATAAAATCTACGTCCATCATTTCCTCGTCAGTATCGTTCTTCCAGACCTCCGCAGAATGATACACTTTTAAACTTCCCTGCCACTCTTTTGTTTATCTTTAACAACTGGTTTCTCACAACAGTGTCTGACTGTACTAGTGGTTATACTGTACTGACAAATAGACGAGTAAGATGCATGTGCAACACTTGGCTATCTTTACTTCTGAAACTTTTCGCTTACACAGTGGGCTTCTTCAGTCGACTCCAGAGGAAGCTAAGTATTTAGTCACCTCTGTATTCTCCTGAAAAAGCTTACTGTGTAGGCGAAGCGTTTCGGAAATAAAACCTGTCTCTCACAGTCCGCCTGTGAGACATTAGAAGCGTTTGAGTACTGTACGTCTCAGATTTCTTCTCCAGGATTGTGAGGTTTAGTTCCTACAATTAAATCATTCCTCTTAACTCCTATTTTTTTGGACTTTATTATTTTTTTTTACATATTTGATGGTGGTCCTAGTGGTGTCCTTGTAGAACACCTCTCGACATACGCATCCATCCCGATACCTCTTCCAGAACCATCATTCTTTGGTCTATGGACGTTCCTTTTTACTTTACTCTTTATAGTTATAATCATGCAGTTCACCCATTCTTCTCTTGGGTCGCAGAACTCCAGTGTTGATAACTATGAAGGCACTTGAGGAATGAGTCAAGTTTATTATTATGCATCAGCTTTATCGTTATATTTTATCAATATTGTTGTGTGTCGTATTAGTGGTGGTGTCAGGTGTGGTGTTGGTGCAAGTGTTGTTGCGGTGTCAGGTGTGGTGTTGGTGCAGGTGCTGTTCGTCATATCATATATACTCTTGAAGCTGTGTATTGATTTTGTCTCATCATCGTTTAGTTTAGGTCATTTCTAGGTTGTAGTTATTCATCTGAATTGTGATTGTGTACAGCGGGTTATGACCACACTGTAGGTGTACAGAGATGTAAGTGTGGGTGTTGCGTCCTACACACCTGGTGGTGTGCAGGGTGTGAGTGTGGGTGTCGCGTGTTACACCAGCCACCACGAGTGTATCACCACACTACCACCACACAAAGAACGATATGGAAATTAGCGTGAGGGCGGCGCCCTTTGAAGCAACGTGGAGCGTTCCCTCGACACCCATGGTGCTGTTAGTGAAGTTAGTGGTGGCCCTGGTCCCTGCTGCTTCCTCCACCCCTGCTGCCTCCATCCCTGCCTCCACCACCCCTGCTGTCTCCATCCCTTCCACCATCATCCCTGCCACCGCCGCAAATGCCACATCCTGACGCCACTCCACCACCCCTGCAACTGCCACCCCTTCTGTCCCCACTCCTACTACAACCCCTGCCACGCCACGCCTGCCACTTTTGACATCGCCACCCCATCACCCCTGCATCCGCCACCTCATCTACCACTGCCTCCCCTTTCTACCACCACCTCTCATGTGCATCCACCACACAAAAAGTCATTTGTGGAACTTCAATACAGCATAACATAACAGTTTTATGAACAAAAACAGTGGTATAATTTCTACAAGTTACATCCAACCTGTCAGCATAGTTGCTGAACCCCCTTACATGTGTTGTATAGATTACCTGGAGTACCTGGAGTTTACCTGGAGAGAGTTCCGGGGGTCAACGCCCCCGCGGCCCGGTCTGTGATCAGGCCTCCTGGTGGATCAGAGCCTGATCAACCAGGCTGTTGCTGCTGGCTGCACGCAAACCAACGCACGAGCCACAGCCAAGCTGATCAGGAACTGACTTTAGGTGCTTGTCCAGTGCCAGCTTGAAGACTGCCAGGGGTCTGTTGGTAATCCCCCTTATGTGTGCTGGGAGGCAGTTGAACAGTCTCGGGCCCCTGACACTTATTGTATGGTCTCTTAACGTGCTAGTGACACCCCTGCTTTTCATTGGGGGGATGTTGCATCGTCTGCCAAGTCTTTTGCTTTCGTAGTGAGTGATTTTCGTGTGCAAGTTCGGTACTAGTCCCTCTAGGATTTTCCAGGTGTATATAATCATGTATCTCTCCCTCCTGCGTTCCAGGGAATACAGGTTTAGGAACCTCAAGCGCTCCCAGTAATTGAGGTGTTTTATCTGCGTTATGCGCGCCGTGAAATTTCTCTGTACATTTTCTAGGTCAGCAATTTCACCTGCCTTGAAAGGTGCTGTTAGTGTGCAGCAATATTCCAGCCTAGATAGAACAAGTGACCTGAAGAGTGTCATCATGGGCTTGGCCTCCCTAGTTTTGAAGGTTCTCATTATCCATCCTGTCATTTTTCTAGCAGATGCGATTGATACAATGTTATGGTCCTTGAAGGTGAGATCCTCCAACATGATCACTCCCAGGTCTTTGACGTTGGTCTTTCGCTCTATTTTGTGGCCAGAATTTGCTTTGTACTCTGATGAAGATTTAATTTCCTCATGTTTACCATATCTGAGTAATTGAAATTTCTCATCGTTGAACTTCATATTGTTTTCTGCAGCCCACTGAAAGATTTGGTTGATGTCCGCCTGGAGCCTTACAGTGTCTGCAATGGAAGACACTGTCATGCAGATTCGGGTGTCATCTGCAAAGGAAGACACGGTGCTGTGGCTGACATCCTTGTCTATGTCGGATATGAGGATGAGGAACAAAATGGGAGCGAGTACTGTGCCTTGTGGAACAGAGCTTTTCACCGTAGCTGCCTCGGACTTTACTCTGTTGACGACTACTCTCTGTGTTCTGTTAGTGAGGAAATTATAGATCCATCGACCGACTTTTCCTGTTATTCCTTCCGAATAATTTGACTAATGTGTGATGTTGACATAGGAAGAAGGTTTGTCAGCATTTATCGTAGGGGTTCTTAAATGGAGATATCGAGGGTTGAAGGTAGACACACTTGTTGGATGGTAACGATATATTGTCAGACTGTGATGATGGGAGATGGAGCCCAGCCTCTGCCTTGTCCTAGCCTGTGTTAGCTGAGCATTATAGTATCATCCATGTGTTTATATAGAAGACCCCTTAGGCCTGTGACTGCATGACGTCACGGGATGCAGCTTGAGTGTGAGGCGAGTTACCTCGGCCTCAGTCGGCGTTTGACACAGGCTAGGACAAGGCAGAGGCTGGGCTCCATCTCCCATCATCACAGTCTGACAATATATCGTTACCATCCAACAAGTGTGTCTACCTTCAACCCTCGATATCTCCATTTAAGAACCCCTACGATAAATGCTGACAAACCTTCTTCCTATGTCAACATCACACATTAGTCAAATTATTCGGAACGCCTGAAGTATCTTCAGTTTTATTTTTTGGAACGTAGGCAACAAACATACATCATAATTTACACCTGGAACATTGTAGAGGGATTGGGCCCAAATCTGCACACCAGAATTACTTCCTACGGAAGTAAGAAGCTCTGTAGATGATGCTAAATACCTCCATGGAAAATTATTATTATAATCAAGGGGGAAGCGCTAAACCCGGAGGATTATACAGCGCCTGGGGGGGGGGATGTGGAAGGCATTCAGGCTTAATTCGGGGAACTGGAGCACAGATCCAATTCCCTAAATCAAGAGCCCCTCACCAACATCAAGGAACCTTCCTTGAGGGGTCTCCATGGAAAAGTGAGGGGTCTCCATGGAAAAGTGAGGGGTCTCCATGGAAAAGCAGAGCTGCCTGTACACTAAGAGATGGTCAACAAGGGTAAAAGAACCAAGACTTGCCAACACCCTTCGTACATGGACGGAATTACCAACAGACTTCTGGCTATTTTCAAGAGGGGAACATGGATAAGTTTCTTGAGTTAATTCATGAAAAGTCAGGTTGCGATGCATGCACTGGTCTGCGTGCGGCTACCACCAACAGCTTGGCTGATCAGACCTTCAACCAGGAAGTCTGATCTGGGATCGGGCCACGAGGGGTGGTAACCCTCTGAATTGTCTTCAAATAATCTTAAGGTAATGTACAAATACAAACAACTGGAGGATTAACGGTGCACCTTGCATCAGACAGTGCTGGGCAACATTAGGGGTAACTAGGAGATCAGACTTGATGCGAGGAAAGATAGCTCCAGTTCCTCTGACGAGGAGCCCTTCATCGTTAAAGAAGCCTCTCAGAAGGGAGAATAGTGTGTGTATACACTCCACATTGCTTTATGAATACTTCCGGTAGCCAGTAGCGAGAGAACCCAGTATCAGTCAGTAGAGACGTGGGGCCAGGAGCTTGAATTCTACCCCTGCAACCACATGTAGGTGAGCACTGTAATGTGGAGAATGATGTGGGAGGTGAACTGTTGTGAAGGAGGAGGTAGAGGGCAGCGGTGGCAGTGAAGGTGGTGGGCAGCGGTGGCAGTGAAGAAGGAAGGTCTCTGATAGTTTTATGATGACCACAGCCGTGGTCACCGCCTCCCTCATATTACACTTTTTCTCCACACACACTCCGCGTAGCCCAGAAAACCTTCCCTAGGCTCCGGTGAACCCTCGGCCTTGCCAAGATGACTCTTGTCTTCTTTACTGCCACCCACCTTGGTGGTTCCTCAAGCCTGGCTCACCATCACGGTCAAGATGACTCTTGTCTTCTTTACTTGTCAACAGATCTTGGCGCAAATCTTGTCTCTGCACTTGTCAACAAATCTTGCCCCTACACTTATCAATAAGTCTGAACTCTCAACTTAAAATCCAGGCTTATTACTGCTGTGACTCCACAAGCCCCTCGCTGATGTTTTTTACTCACCTAGCTGCGTTTGCAAGGGCCGAATCTCGCCTACCGACTAATTTCTGGCCTCCAAAAATCATGCCAACTAATGAAACTTTATGTAGTAGTTGCTAGCTCTTCGTTTAGTTGGTTCCATATATTTATCACCCTGAAACTATAGCGACCATCTACAGTGTGTGTACTCCTTCGTCTCATCCCACACACCCTCTCTATTCACTCTGTCTACACTATATTTAAAGAGGGTCACCACTTGTTTTCATGTTGTTGATTATGAGCTAATACTCAGATGGCATCAGGAAGAAATCCAAATATTTTTTCCCGAAGCCTTTGTGTGTGTGTGTGTGTGTACACGTGTGTGTGTACGCAAGTACATTGACTTGGCGTAGCAGAGCAGGTGCAGCAGTGGGAGATGGGATACTGCAACACGGTGACCACCGGACATTGCTGAAAGTGATACTTGCTCTGGATCAGTATTACCTGTTGTGTCACACACACCTAAGTAGCTGTATGAGACAGACGAACACCAGGAACAAGGGGACACAACCATCTGGTTCATTAGTCTCATGTATGTTAACAGATAACTTAAAGTGGTAGAGAAATGGAATAACCTGGATAACCAAGTGGCCGAGGCAAACTTCAAGAATTGGTACGTGACCCCTAGGCCAGTCAAGGTAGATTGAGAGTAAACACGCATAAGTTAGAAGAAAACTAAAATATGTCGCCGCAGCATTAGTTCCACACCTTAAAAAACACCCTGAGACAAAGTTCAAAGACATGGGACGCAGAGTAATAGTGAACAAAGATAAAAGAATCAACACTGCACTTCAGGGCGCAGTCCTCACCTTGTCTCTCGCCCATTCTCATGTCCGACATAGACCTAGATGTTGGAGGAAGAAATTAACATGAGTAGTTTCAAGAGTATATACATATGTGCTAGGCCCTGGAGGCAAGGAATCAAGGTAGATAGTCGCTAGTAATTTAGAGGTGAGACATAGAGACAGGATTCAGTTCTTGGAAGCAACTTGGAGAGTACATCCCCACACACCTCACATTGAGAAGCTAGCTCGTTGACGTTTTGTTTTTTAATACAGTGGTATTTCCCAAGAGTGGGGCGAG
This sequence comes from Cherax quadricarinatus, assembly GCF_038502225.1. Lineage (NCBI taxonomy): Eukaryota > Metazoa > Arthropoda > Malacostraca > Decapoda > Parastacidae > Cherax > Cherax quadricarinatus. The sequence goes on along the minus strand of NC_091330.1, from coordinate 2,730,768 downwards.
GCATGTGTTAAGGCAAGGTATGTCAACAGGCTGAGACTGAGCAGGTCCAAGCTGCTGTGTTGCTGGTTATCGAGTGTTGTCTTACGTCATATCCACATGTGATAGTTATATTTAACTTACTTCCACTTTCTCTTACTAAAATTCACAGACATGTTTTAAAACCAATTCATTATTTTTTTTTTCTCTCCCGCTGCTGTTATAGCGTTATAAAAATTCTGTAAACGAAGAAATATGGATGTAAGTTGCTAGAGACAGTTTGTAAAATTAAAATAAAACTGAAGGGTGAGATTTGTTGCTAGTTGATTGACGGCTGAGATGACCCCTTCCCTTCCTACAACCACTACACAACACAGTTACCCACCATTCTATCCTATCTCCATCCATAGTTACTTTCACCTTTACAGTACCCCGTAACATTTACCCTTCCTTCTGCCTTCTACCTCTTTCCAATATTCAAGGACTAAAAACATACATGAAAACCAGATTTCCTTTCATAAACGTCCTTCACATAGAAACAAAAGTAATGTTTGATGCTTTTATAGAATCCCCCATTGTATTGATGTGATAGAGTAAACAAGTTGCACAAAACTGTTAAAATAATCGATAATATAGTAGAAGTGCTTGTTTAATGAAGTTAATTTCAGTCCATGAATTGACTGGGACGAAAAAATGAGGAAATCACATACACTAATGGAGAACCATCCTGAGCACTCTTAACCCAAAATAATTTATGGAAAAGCTGAATGTAGAAGCGTACAGAATCTGTTTAAAATATGTGTCACTCAGAAAACCTAAAATGTGATCACACATGGAAAGAGATCATAGAAGATTTTGCTGAAGAAAAAATGGCTAAAATATTCAGAAAAAAAAAACGCATATATCACAAGAAAGAAAAAAAAGTAATCGGAGAAAAACTGCAATGTTGAGCATCAATTCACTCATATTAGAAGAAACACAAGAGGAATTTTTGAAAAATCCGATATACTTTTTCACATACGCAAAGTCCAAGGCAGAAACCTCTTCTGATGACATCAGATAAATAACCGAAATTCTGAAAAGAAGATTATGAATTACTGTTCAGCAATCCGGTCGACTCCATGAGAATTGAAGACCCAGATGATTTCTTAATAACTCTTCCCATCCTATATATTATATATTGAACATTAGCGCAAATCCTCCAGACTTCGAGAAAGACGTAGGAAACATGTCCCTGAGTAAGATACATGTGCACATGTATCTTAATCATCAGCTTGTCGGTATTTTATACCATTTTCAACAAACATTCCCACGCAGCACCTGGTCCTGTTTCCTTGAATTCATTATTTGTAAGGAAATGTAAAGTAGCGTCAGCACGAGCATTCAGTGTTTTTTGAAGGAGGAGCTTAAGTTCAGGTGAAATTCCAGATGTCTTCAAAAATGCAGATGTAGCCCCCCTTCACAAAAGAGGCAGCAGAGCTGTGGCAAAAATTTTAGATTGGTAACGCTAACATCACACAATTGTTTGAAGTTCAAGAGTGATGAAACGTCAAATTACTGCTGGGTGTACAGCATGAAGATCATGCTTCTCACAACTATTAGATCACTGACGAAAATCACTGAGGGTTAGAAAACCAAAACGCAGATATAGTTTACACGGATTTCTCGAAATCCGAATAACCCATAAAATGAGGTCAGTAGGTGTAACAACAAAAGTATGGAAGTGGATATTCAAATTTCGAAAAGAAAGTTGAGTCTCGGCAAAGTAAAAAGTTGGGTACCCAAAGGCACGCTCCTAGCACTTTTACTGTTTCTCGTCCTTACAACGGACAGATAACACTAGCCTCAACTTCATATCATTCCTTGCAGAAGTTACCAAAATAAGTATGCGAGTCGCATCAGTTGAAGATACAGAAAAAGTACAATTCAATATCAACAAAGTCTTCCAGTGGACAAATGAAAACGCATTATGTTACTTAGATATGAGAAGAATGGAGAACTCAGAATGCGCACAAAATACAGAATGCAGGCAGACCATCTCGTAGAATATAAACAAGTAAAAGTTTTAGAAATAGTAATGTCAGATGACTTGTCATTTAATTCAAATGCAACAAAGGTCAAAATATGAGAATAAATGAAAACTTTTAAGAGAAATACCACTAATGATGGTACTATTTAAATTACTTGTGCTCTCACTTTTAGAAGATTCTTCCGTGCTTACTGCTCCATTTAATTCCTAAGAACTCCTCGAAGTACATCGAATGTACTTTGGAGATGGTTACTGAGTAGTATACACACAGTGAAAAGCAGAGGTACTATAAACAATTAGAGAACAGTGTCAACATCCGTGGTCCAAATCTATTCGACTTACTGCCAGCAGATACCAGAAATATTGCTGAAACAAGAGGAAACTGGATTACTACGTCCGTCATGTGTCGGATCAACCAGGTTGTGATGGACGAATGACACACCTGTGCGACACTTAGGTGTTTTTACTGTGGAAACGTTTGGCCAACCTGTGGTTTTTATCAATTCACTACAATCCGTGGAAGATGTGAAGAGAGGTAATCAGTCCCCTCAGCCTTGATTAAAGGCTGATAGACTGAACTTTCCACAATAAATATACCTAAGTGTTGCACAAGTGTCTCATTCGTCTACTTACTATATATAATAATAATAATACAGATTGTGATGACTGTGGACCAGCGGGCCACTAACAGCAACAGCCTGGCTAAACAAGGACTCGGTAAGAAAACTTGGCCAAAGGAAAGACTAGTGTGGTAGAAAATCCTTCAAAATCGGTCACAGGTATATTAAAGATCTTACCCACGCTCACTCACCCTTCTCATCCATTCTGCTGACATTCACATTTTACCTTTTTATTCTTATCTACAAAGGTTAAGAAGCGGTGAAAATCACGGATAATCTAAAACATTTAGCACTGAATTTTAAAAGCACACAAGCCACTTGTCTTTTTTCTCACGAGGTAATATTAATATGAGTAACGTGGGCACCACCAGTGATGTGTTATGAAGGATGTGATGCAGCTTGTCTGCTTGTTTGGTTTCCGTGATGTTTGTGGTTCATGATGGTTTTAGTGACCGGGCAGAGGAATGTGTTGGTCAGGACATGTATGTGGTTGGTCGAGCACACTTGCACGAGTGACTTGACGAATTACATGTCCCAGGTAGGGAAAGGGATCATGACCACAAATATGGTGGAAACGTTAGAGCTTCAAATAAGTGATAAACCCATACGGTGGAAAAGTTTTACATTATACGGATAATGAATTAGACACTTGTGCATCAGTCCATCAATCTTGATGGACTGATGCACAAGTTGGGATGGACTGATGCACAAGTTTTGTGTACTTTTCCAGGCATCAATCTTGATGGACTGATCACATCGACTCCAGGCTGAGGGACTCAAACTCCTTCTCATCCTCAACCATTCTTCTCTGTATAGGACTGATGAAGTCACTGTGTGGCGAAACGTTTCCACAATAAAGATACCCAAGTGTTCCACAAGTGTCTTAAATATACTGTCGGTTCTCTGCACCATTTATCTACACTATACATAAAAAATAATCACTAGACGTGAGCAACCCAGATTAACGTATATTACAAGCAACAAGACAAAAGTCAACGTGAGAAAGAGAAAGCACAAGTAGGAAACAGGACTGAAACCAAGGTCCAAATTTTTGGTGATTTCAATGACAGGAGACGGGAAGACCATTATATTATATTCAAGAGGGAGCTCTAAGCCGCCTGTCATGCAGTACCTGGGTTTAATCCAAGAAAGAGGAGGATAACTGTAATTCCTTGGATTAAGAGCCCTTTAACATGAGAGACCCCGTTGAAGGGAGTCAACATGTTTAATTAAGTCATGAGGGTGAGGGAGGTGGGATGAGTGAGGAAGGATGGGGGGCGGGGGATGAGTGAGGAAGGATGGGGGGCGGGGGATGAGTGAGGAAGGAAGGGAGGATGAGCGAGTTAGCGAAACTGATCATGGTAATCATCTTAAGTAAATTCAACATAGACTTTGGAGTCAACAGAGAAACTAGTGATCACTGTATACCCATGTTCAGTTACTTCATAGGGTTAAGACTGTAAAATAGGAAAGAAATCAGTTAAACCAGGAGGCACTGCTAGTCTATCAGAGGTGTGACTGTCAAGACATAAGACATTTAGCCAGAATACAGTGAAAGAAGATATTGGTTTGAACACCTGCATTCAAAACTTTTAGGCAGTGAACAATAGTTTCATCCCTACTCGGAAGAAGAGAACATAGAGAAAACAAAGAATGCCTGGGAAAAGCACACAAAACAAACACAATTCGGAGAACAAGGACTGGACACATTTGAATTATGAGGGAACCAGAAAGGCTGAACCAAAGTTAATTGAGAATTTTGTCAGAGGAAAGACACCAGATGCTAAACTCCTTCAGGGACATGATAAGGGAATGCGTGATATTTTAATAAAATACTGTATTCCAGAGTATTTTTACAATAAAACGATACAGTACCAAACATAGAAATTTGGAGAAGTAGAACTAGCTAAAAATATTTACAGTACATCTCCAGTAATTACAAACAAAGATAACATATATTGTAATGGTAGTAGAAATAAAGACATGGAATATAAAAATACTATAAATAACACTTGTATTCAGGGGTTTGTTGCCAGTTTTAACAACCGGTTCTGATTAAGGTGAGGTTCAGACTGCACTGTAAATCCGCAAGCGCCAACGGCACTAGGGGGCCCTTATTAGCATACCTTAAACTGTGACTTAGCTCAGGTCTTCTTAGTCTAGGTTTGAGACCTGTCCGTCTTGTGCATTTGTATCCGATGCTACCACTTCCCTTCAAGAAAACCCTTCGCTGTCCACATTTAACTCCGAGATTTTTTCCACGCTCACAACAATCGTCTTGCCCGGCTATCAACATCAAGCTTCTTCATGTTAATATTCCTTCTTGTCAGAGTGCCGGATTCATCTCACTCCTGTTTTTCCTCTCCATCTCAAGATTAATTTTTATTAATTACTAGTATTACCTGGAGTCTACCTGGAGGATTTTTCGGGAGCCAACGCCCCCGCGGCCCGATTCCAGACCAAGCCTCCTGGCGGATGGCCAGATCAACCAGGTTGTTGGTGTTAGTCACACAAGTCCATCGTAAGCACAACAGCCCCTCTGATCAGGCACTGAGTTGAGAAACTTGTCAAGATTCTGTCTTTAGGACAGCCACGGGTCTGTTGGTAATCGGGTCCTTTATATAAGGAGGGAGGATACTGAAAAGTCGTGATCTCTTCACACTACTAAGTTTTCCCTTAGTGTACTTATTGTACCCCAGCTTTTCATTGGGGGTATTTTGCACCGTCATGGGGAACGATTTCGTGTGCAGTTTGTTAAAAGAAACAAGTGTTTAATAATAATGGTAGAATTACCGACAAAATGTTAGGTGCGCCCCTCAGGGAAGGTTCCTTGATGTTGGCGAGGGGCTCTTGATTTAGGGAATTGGATCTGTGCTCCAGTTCCCCGAATTAAGCCTGAATGCCTTCCACATCCCCCCAGGCGCTGTATAATCCTACGGGTTTAGCGCTTCCCCCTTGTTTATAATAATAATCCTGGTGAGCGAAATGTTGCCACCATAAAATGTTGCATTAAACGCATCTGTGTTCAATTACCTAACAAAGGGTTGTTGCTAGCCTGGCTGAACCGGTTCTAGCTATCCTCTACCTTTATCTCATGGGCTTAATACATTACTTTTTTTCAGCAGGTTACGTGCCGTTTGTCTGGGGAACAGGTATGGTGATACCGCCAGTATGTAGATAAGGAATAACGAAAAATTTCCTCAATAAATGTCTTCAACTGTGTATCAGTGTCATGATCTACATATATAGGTGTTTCTCCCGATGACTGCATGCTTACTCAGCGTCTTTCTAAGACTCTCGTACGCTTTTAATAAATACGCTACACGACTCACGAAATCTTAATAACACGATTGTAAACAAACCACGGAACGGGTGGAGTTTGAATTTCAGACGTTATAAATACAAAGATAGCCACAACATTATAATGATCAATATAATTATTATATTAAAACAGTGTTAAACTCGTATGGGTCATACAGACTTGCAACTACATTGTAAATGCCGTTCGTACGACAACTAGGGATACGTCAAGAAGCTTGGAGTGTCTGAACAGAAGATTCCATAATTGATGTAGCTTCCCACTAGGGCAGTTACCACTGTTTCAGTGGTAACTGAACTGCGGCTGTGGCTGAGAAAACTGCATTGTCTGTAGCTTGAAAACTTGTACCTTTGAAATTAATTTTTTTTATGTTTTATGTGTATGTTCTTTGCTTATCAACAGTATGATGTATCAGTTTTCAAAACGATAGCTGAATCATTCAGAAAAACAAATTAATCTCAATTTTGGGTTATTTCCTATGCCAATTTATTTATTTTTGCAAATTTGTTTTCTTGCACATAACATTTTGCTAGTTTTAAGAGTTACTTTTTTAGAGTATAATATATAATGTCAAATTTTTATTATTTTGCCTCATTTCGTGCAGTATTTACTATCAATATTTTCGGTATGTTTACCTATAATGTATCTGTAACGTAATGAGGTACAGTGTAATTATTTTAAATGTTACTTTTTAGGCACTCAGAAACTTTTGTATTCTTCACATACAAAGTCCTTATTTAAAAAATAATTTTCGGAGAGTAGGAAGATTTTTTTTTCTAACATGTTATGATAGTTTTCTGCTTCTCCGTATGGCTGATAACAAGAAACTGGATCACTGTCTCCGTCAGGTACCAGATAAACCAGTCTGTGATGGTTATGTAGACCTGAGGGTCGCTAACAGCAACAACCTGGTTGACCAGATACTCAAAGAAGTCTAGGCAAGAGCCAGGTTGGTAGGGTAGAAAATCCCATGAACCAGTGACATTTATATCCCAAAATACTAGTGGCACGTTTGTGGGGCTCATATGAATGATAGTGACTGGGAGACAGGTGGGACCAGCAACTGTTACTCGACCTCTGCAAGCACAACTAGATGGGTACATAATGACATGATGCCATAAACATGTCTACTGAGGCTCTTATGAATGCAGTTCTTTAGGATTACCCTCCCCTTTCCAGTCATTTTAGTCGCAACGTTAATAAATACTAATTTATAAAACGAAATAGATACTATCCAGTAATATCTTGGCAAGTAGCTGAAAGTAAAGTGAATGAGTAGTGCATCGGCTGTTTTCAAGAACTTTGATGAGTTCCTCAAGTTAGTTTCTGATCAGCCAGGTTGTGATATCTGCGTTAGACTGCGTGTGGCTGGCTAACAGCCTGACTGATCAGGAAGCCTGGTTAGAGACTGGATCCTGGGGGCCAGTTATTGGTAACAGTTATTGGTAGACTATAGGTAGTATTACATTTTAAAACCGGGCAACACTCAAATGCTAATTTTTAAAATCTAGTATTATCCCCTTTTATATATATAAATATTGTGTAATTTTGTTGAATTTATAAAGTGAGGAAGAGAGGTGTGTGTCATGCCTCTTACCAGCGTCGAGTAAGGTGATCCTAGCGGAGTTATGTTCCATGTGCAAGTCCCAGTTAGTGGGAAAGTTTCGGTGTGATGTAGTGGTGAAGGATCAATGTGGCGATGAAGGTAGTAGTGGTAATTGTGAAGTGTTGGTGTAGTGATGATGATCTTGTCAGTGATGATGAAGTTATTCATTGATTTGTACCCACCGATTATTGTTTGCACGAGTCAAGTCCTGGCTCCACCTCTTAAGCTTCAGTGACCAGCAGTACTAGTTTTTTTGGTCTTTTGAGTCCATCATATCTACTCCTTAAACTATGTATAAAGTTTGCCGCCACCACTTCCACATCCAGCTCATTCCACTTTCCTACTATCCCGACACTAAGAACATAAGAACGAAGGAACACTGCAGCAGGCCTACTGGCCCATGCGAGGCAGGTCCAAGTCTCCTACCGGCTTAAGCCAATGCACCCAACCTAGTCAGGTCAGGTCACCTTGACTTAAGGGAGGAACACGGCAACCGTCCTGGTAGCACAAGCTAATCAGGTCCAACTCACACCCACCCACACCCACTCATGTATTTATCCAACCTATTTTTAAAGCTACACAACGTTCTGGCCTCTATAACTGTACTTGGGAGTTTGTTCCACTCATCCACAACTCTATTACCAAACCATTATTTTCCTATATCCTTCCTGAATCTGAATTTTTCTAACTTAAAACCATTGCTGCGAGTCCTGTCTAGGCTAGATATTTTCAGCACACTATTTACATCCCCTTTATTTATTCCTGTCTTCCATTTATACACCTCAATCATATCCCCCCTAATTCTACGTCTTTCTAGAGAGTGAAGATTCATGGCCCTTAGTCTATCCTCATAGGGAAGGTTTCTGATACATGGGATCAACTTTGTCATCCTCCTTTGTACATTTTCCAGAACATTTATATCCATTCTGTAATACGGTGACCAAAACTGTGCAGCATAATCTAAATGAGGCCTAACCAAGGATGTATAGAGTTGAAGAACAACCTGAGGACTCCTATTATTTATGCTTCTTGATATGAAGCCAAGGATTCTATTAGCTTTATTGCGAACACTTATGCACTGTTGTCTTGGTTTCAGATTACTGCTAACCAGAACTCCTTAATCTTTTTCGCAATCCGTAATATTAAGATCTACATTATTTAGTTTATATGTGGCATGGTTATTGTCCTGTCCAACATTTAGAACTTTGCATTTGTCTATATTAAATTGCATCTGCCACCTCTCCGACCACTGCATCAGTCTACTCAGTCTAATGTCCTCGTCAGAATGAATTCGACGGCCTATTTTGGTGTCATCGGCAAACTTGCTGATGTCGCTCTTTATGCCCTCATCTATGTCGTTTATGTATATTGTGAGCAGCAGGGGGCCCAACACTGACCCCTCTGGAACACCGCTCGTGACGCTTCCCCACTCTGATTTCTCCCCATTTATGCAAACTCTCTGCTGCCTATTTGTCAACCATGCCTCTATCCAGGAAAAAATTTCTCCTCCTATTCCATGTGCCTTAATTTTCCTCAATAGTCTCTGATGTGGGACCCTGTCAAAAGCCTTACTGAAGTCCATGTACACAATATCATATTCATTACCATGATCTACCTCCTCAAATACCTTAGTGAAAAAAGTTAACAAATTCCTAAGGCAGGAACGCCCCTTTGTAAAACCATGCTGAGATTCGTTGATTAATTTATGCTTTTCAAGGTGGCTACGAACTGCCTCGGCAATTATTGATTCCATAAATTTTCCCACTATGGAGGTTAGGCTTATTGGTCTATAGTTTGAAGCTAAGGACCTGTCACCTGCTTTGAAAATAGGTATCACATTTGCCATTTTCCACTTATCTGGCACCATGCCAGTTTGTAGTGATATGTTGAGAAGATTAGCCAAAGGTTTGCTAAGCTCCTCTTTACATTCCTTTAGAACCCTTGCATACAGTTCATCAGGGCCTGGGGATTTGTTAGGTTTTAATTTATCTATTTGCCTAAGGACCATGTCACTTGTGACCCTAATCGTGCACAGTTTATTATCGTCCTGTTCCACATAATTTATCATTTCTGGAATATCGCTGGTATCCTCCTGTGTAAAAACTGAGAGGAAGTATGTGTTAAAACTTCTACACATTTCCTTATCAATGTCAGTGAGCTGATCCGAGGAACTTTTGAGTACTTCCAATATCCCTGAGACGTGTGTGCTTTTAACTTGAGTTAGTCTCTCTCTTGACCTGGTCCTCACATTGTAAAAAAGTCTGTCCTTGTCTGCATTATAAATTCCTCTTGAGTATTTTAAACGTCATAATCATATTTCCCACTTGTCCTCTTTTTCAGGGCCATCAATTCCTTTAGTCTCTCTTCCTTATGTACGTGTCTCAGCTTTGTGACTTGTATTGTTGCAAACCTTCTCTACCTTTTCAAACTTTTGAACTCTCTTAATCAAGCGTGGTCCCAAACCGGGGCGCGGGAGCGTTGACCCCCAAAACTTTCTCCAGATATACTCCGAGTGGGAACTCCAAGCTAGTGCTGTATATTGCAATGAGGACATTGTACTGTGAGGCGATCAGCAGTCTAGTTTTTTTTTTTCCGAGTAATATCTTTTAGGAGCTTGCTAACCCAGTGGACGATTAGTGTCAGGTCAGTTTTAAAGTTTCCTTGAATGTTGACGGTGGTGGCCTTTCGAAGCTGTTGTCGTTGCCGTCTGATATTGATCCTGTTAATGGCCAGTGGGCTAACGTCATAAGCAGGAGTCCTAGCTGTCTTTCCGACGATCATCGTCGCTGCTCGATGATACACTGTTGCTGTCCACAGTAGCTTCCAGAGCTGGACTCAGGACTTCCTTTTAGCAGCTCGTGGAAAGGATCGAAGTCTTGTTAGCTTGGAACTGTATTACCCAAAGATTCCTCAGCAGCAAAAGTACAGCTACTGCTGCTGCTGCTACTGTTACTTTCAAGAGTAATTTTATTTTCTAAACGTTAAGTATCTTGCTCACACACTGCCTGCGTTCCCGTTTCTTGATCAAATGCTCCTATTGTTTGTTTTATTTGTGAGGGCATTGTCGACAGAAGATATTGCTTCCTGACGCCCTTTCTTTCACTAAGCAAGAAGGAAAGTTTTTTCGCAGTGCTGATGATTTCGAGGGCATTCGCAATGGACAATGTCGAAAATATTCTTCTATGGGCACTCTTGAACTCACTGTCATTTTTTGACTTGCAGCGTTCTTATTCGAGAGGCATTTTTTTTTCAATGTCGAAAATATTCTTCTATGGGCACTCTTGAACTCACTGTCATTTTTTGACTTGCAGCGTTCTTATTCGAGAGGCATTTTTTTTTTTTAGTGCGACCACCGAGTGAAGAGGATCTTGAGTTGATTGAATCTTACTTATGATGCAGTGGAATGTGAGCGGTGATCTCGGTGCTCCCGCTCAAAGATGAGGAGGTATCCAAGAACTTGCCGGAAACTTTAAACTCATGTTGTATTCCTGGGATATTTATTCACTTAGACCACTCTAGTTATACTTCTCTTCCGTGCAGTGGTTGCAGCCATCATCAGTTGAAGATGTGAAAAAGCATCCTACACAATAAACACGAAAAAGATAGTATTGGTTCAAAGGAAAACTCTGAGGTCCATAAGCGACGTCCAGTTATTAAAATGTTTCTTTGAAGTTTTGCACAAGGTGTTTTTCAACAAAATAGAAACTTTTGGGATTGTCAAAATAAAAAACATGGAGAATTAAGAAAGAAGGCTCACCCTACTTGGTACCCGTTATATCGGTCTTGCATTCATTCCTCAAACATTCTATTTTACTCCAGAAACATCCTATTGTATCTGTCTGATTTTTGGAAAGTTTTCCTTGTCCTTTATAAGCACCTTGTGCAACGCTGTTTTAGCAAGAAGCTTTCTGCCCCTCACAAACCTTCGTAACCTCATAAAATTTACCACTTCTTTACCCTCCAAAATAAAATTTTTGCCTTTTTTGTGACCTGTTTATCATCGTCCTCGTCATTATCCTCATCTTCTTCATTATCCTTATTATCATTATCCTCGTCGTCATCTATTTCTACTGCACTATCAGATATTAAACTTTTCTTCACTTCTCTGTCTCAGTATCTATACTTCCTTGTTTATCTTTACTACTACCTTAGTGTTTTTTTTTATTTCTTTACCACTGTCATCTATTTCCCCCCTCTTAAAGTCAACGAAACCTTGTTTATCTTTCTCCTGCGTCTTTCCTCTTACCACCTTCCATTTTTGCTTCAGTTTCTGAGGTGTAGGTGTACGTGGGGTCCGCCTGGGTGTAAGTGTAAGTGTATGTGTGGTCCTCCCTGGGTGTAGATGTACGTGTGGTCCCCCTGGGTGTAGGTGTATATGTGGTCCCCCTGGGTGTAGGTGTACGTGTGGTCCCCCTGGGTGTAGATGTACGTGTGGTCCCCCTGGGTGTAGATGTACGTGTGGTCCCCCTGGGTGTAGATGTTCGTGTATCCCCTTGGGTGTAGATGTACGTGGTTCCCCTGGGCTGCCGTAAAGGTCAAGACGCAGGATCATCAACATTGTAGGTGGTGTGTGGTGGTGGCGGGGAAGGCAGTGCATTATGGACATCTCACCCGGCTTGTAAAGGTCATCCAAGCTACACAAACTCACCCACCCACCCACCGCCCATTCATCCACTCCCCTTAGCCACCGCCCATTCATCCACTTCCCTGCTTGGCTGATTTCATAGGACTGAAAAATTACTTAGGTGGGCTGAACTGGAATGACCTGACTAGGGGTCAGGTAGGTGGTGATGGTTGCAGATATGATGCTTTCCAGGGCATAGTTCTAGCTGCTCAGTCAAATTATGTTCCAAATAGGGAAATCAGATCAAACAAAAATGATCCTAAATGGATGAACAATAGATTAAAATATCTGATTGGTCAAAAGAGAGGCATATATAGGCAAATCAAAAGAGGAGAGGGGCAATTAAGAAATCGATATATTCAGTTAAAGAGAGAAATAAAAAAGGGAATTAGAAAAGCAAATAGAGATTATGAGGTTAAAGTTGCAAGAGAATCGAAGACTAACCCAAAAGGATTCTTTCAGGTATACAGAAGTAAGATCAGGGACAAGATAGGCCCACTCAAAAGTTCCTCGGGTCAGCTCACTGACAGTGATAAGGAAATGTGTAGAATTTTTAACACATACTTCCTCTCAGTTTTTACACAGGAGGATACCAGCGATATTCCAGTAATGATAAATTATGTAGAACAGGACGATAATAAACTGTGCACTATTAGGGTCACAAGTGACATGGTCCTTAGGCAAATAGATAAATTAAAACCTAACAAATCCCCAGGCCCTGATGAACTGTATGCAAGGGTTCTAAAGGAATGTAAAGAGGAGCTTAGCACACCTTTGGCTAATCTTTTCAACATATCACTACAAACTGGCATGGTGCCAGATAAGTGGAAAATGGCAAATGTGATACCTATTTTCAAAACAGGTGACAGGTCCTTAGCTTCGAACTATAGACCAATAAGCCTAACCTCCATAGTGGGAAAATTTATGGAATCAATAATTGCCGAGGCAGTTCGTAGCCACCTTGAAAAGCATAAATTAATCAACGAATCTCAGCATGGTTTTACAAAGGGGCGTTCCTGCCTTACGAATTTATTAACTTTTTTCACTAAGGTATTTGAGGAGGTAGATCATGGTAATGAATATGATATTGTGTATATGGACTTCAGTAAGGCTTTTGACAGGGTCCCACATCAGAGACTATTGAGGAAAATTAAAGCACATGGAATAGGAGGAGAAATTTTTTCCTGGATAGAGGCATGGTTGACAAATAGGCAGCAGAGAGTTTGCATAAATGGGGAGAAATCAGAGTGGGGAAGCGTCACGAGCGGTGTTCCACAGGGGTCAGTGTTGGGCCCCCTGCTGTTCACAATCTACATAAACGACATAGATGAGGGCATAAAGAGCGACATCGGCAAGTTTGCCGATGACACCAAAATAGGCCGTCGAATTCATTCTAACGAGGACATTCGAGCACTCCAGGAAGATTTGAATAGACTGATGCAGTGGTCGGAGAAGTGGCAGATGCAGTTTAATATAGACAAATGCAAAGTTCTAAATGTTGGACAGGACAATAACCATGCCACATATAAACTAAATAATGTAGATCTTAATATTACGGATTGCGAAAAAGATTTAGGAGTTCTGGTTAGCAGTAATCTGAAACCAAGACAACAGTGCATAAGTGTTCGCAATAAAGCTAATAGAATCCTTGGCTTCATATCAAGAAGCATAAATAATAGGAGTCCTCAGGTTGTTCTTCAACTCTATACATCCTTGGTTAGGCCTCATTTAGATTATGCTGCACAGTTTTGGTCACCGTATTACAGAATGGATATAAATTCTCTGGAAAATGTACAAAGGAGGATGACAAAGATGATCCCATGTATCAGAAACCTTCCCTATGAGGATAGACTAAGGGCCCTGAAACTGCACTCTCTAGAAAGACGTAGAATTAGGGGGGATATGATTGAGGTGTATAAATGGAAGACAGGAATAAATAAAGGGGATGTAAATAGTGTGCTGAAAATATCTAGCCTAGACAGGACTCGCAGCAATGGTTTTAAGTTGGAAAAATTCAGATTCAGGAGGGATATAGGAAAGTACTGGTTTGGTAATAGAGTTGTGGATGAGTGGAACAAACTCCCAAGTACCGTTATAGAGGCCAGAACGTTGTGTAGCTTTAAAAATAGGTTGGATAAATACATGAGTAGATGTGGGTGGGTGTGAGTTAGACCTGATAGCTTGTGCTACCAGGTCGGTTGCCGTGTTCCTCCCTTAAGTCAATGTGACCTGACCTGACTAGGTTGGGTGCATTGGCTTAAGCCGGTAGGAGACTTGGACCTGCCTCGCATGGGCCAGTAGGCCTTCTGCAGTGTTCCTTCGTTCTTATGTTCTTCTTATGTTCTTAGCCACCGCCCATTCATCCACTTTCCTTCGTCACACCGCCCATTCATTCACTTACTCTTCCAACCACAGCCCACTGCTTTTATACTGTTCCACATTCCTCCATCTTCACCCACTACACTTGCGCTATGGAGTGAACCCAGCAGCAGCTAAGGAAGAGCACCCAGCAGCTAGGCAGACAAATCCAGCAATTAGGGAGGAACACCCATCAGCTAGACAGACATCCAGCAGCTAGCGAGGGGCACAGTTCTCTGCCATGGGTCTTTAGAGAGGTCTATAAATTCGACTGGGTTCCTTCCTAATGCCAGGTGTTGATGGGGTCACACTGATCATAGGGTCACACTGGAAATGGGGTCACGGTGGTCACAATAAGGCAAATGTTACGAATGTTCATAAAATGACAGGGTGGGTAATGAGAACTTTCAAAACAGTGATATTACCAATGGTGATGCTATTCAAATGACTTGTTCTCTTGTGTTTAGAGCATTGTTCAGTATTTGCGGCTCCATTCATGGCAGGAGAGATATCAGAGTTAGAGCAGATACAAAGATCATTTACTGGCTACGTGAAGTCAGGAAAGCATTTAAAGTGCTGGGAACGCCTCAAAGTATTGAATGTGTACACTGAAGCAAAGGACAGAGAGCTGCGTGATAAGTGTGAAAGATACTGGAGGGACTTTTTCCAGACCTACACTTCCATAACAATGTATAGGAGCGAGAGTTATGGAAGTGTGAAATAAACCCAGTGGAAAGCAGTGGAGCCATGTTCACAATAAGAAAACACTTTCAACATCCGTGGCCAGAAATACTGCAGGAATAAGTATAGAAGTCTTCAGGAGAAACTAGATCACTACCTCGCCGAGTTCCAGATGAACCAGGCTGTAATGGATATGTCAGCCAACAGCAAGAGCCTGGTTGACCAGGCCTACAGGAAAGTACAGGTGATACACGGTAGGGTAGGGGACCTGAATATCTTCATGAGTAGAATTCCTTGGAACATGATGTTGAGAATGGTGTTGAGTTTTGTACTAGTGACCGCCCCATCGTTTTGCTCTATGGTGTCTGAGACCAGGTTGGTGGCAGCCTCTAGACAAACTCGCCAGTTCCTATCAGTCTACATGGGAATAGCTCCGCCTTGTTCCAATCCAGGAGTTGTGAGAAGTTTCTATGTATTACACAAGCATTTTTAACACTGGCTGTTCTCGCCAATGTTAAAAATGCTTACGCGTTTAGTCTACTGAGGTTCGAGCCACTAAGCTTACACTGATTGACCCACACGGGCTTCATATAAATAAATATTCGTGTTGACGCTTTCTGAGGATGTGTGTAATGGTAAGATTGGTAATGCCGTGGGGGAGAATAATCCATGTGTGTGAAGAGTGGTAGAAGTGGACATTGTTAGAACTATGTTAGGTGTCATGTTAGACATGAAGGTATGTAATCGAATGTGTGTGCCTGTGTTGTGTGTGGGTGTGTGAGCATGTGTTGGATGGGTGTGGTCCTGTGTTGGGTGGGGATGCTGTGTGAGTGTATTCCCTGGGTGTGGGCGTTGTGTTGTGTGGTTGTAGGGGTTATTTGGGTGTGGGTATGAGGCAGTTGCCACACTGGCGGTGCCATGTGGCGAGTCTTTGCATAATGTTGATCTTAGCCTCAGGCAACAGTTTCAACACGGACTAATGGCAAGTTTTACCGGCGTAGAGATGTTTACACCCGTCCATTTATCGCTCGTATTAAGTAATTTTCTTGAGTGCACTCTTCATATTCAGCTCCGCGAAATTATCTTCTCAACTTAATGAAAAGCCATAGAGTGGCAGGGCGGCCCGTAAGGGACAAGTTGACGTGGTTTGTGGTGGAGAGATGAACCCTAGCTGCAGGCGGGGTTACGCCCCTCAGCCCGCCATCTTGATGTCCGCCGTGGCACTTCCTAGCTTTATGAGTGTCCATTTATTATTTACTCCCAGTTTATAGCTTCAATAAGTCTCATATTAAAGTGGCCGCACTCCGTGTTCAGACACTTTCCTTGTGTTGTGCTTCTTCCTCTCTCCCACCCCCTCCCCCCATCCTCGGCCATCCACTCATCTTTTGTCACTCCTCCATTCACCCATTACCACATTCTCACTCGACGATTCCCTTTCCCTCGGTTGCCAGGTCACAGGTCACAACCTTGACCTGGTCATTACTTTTATTAGATCACCCTGGCCACCTTGATCACGTCACTACCTTTATCAGATCACATTAATTAGATCACCACGCTGACCACCTTGATCCTTGATCAGATCACCATCTTGGCCAGGTCAACACCAGGTGACTTGGTTTTTTCAAGATTGCAGAGAGGCCAAAGTAGGAACAAGAGGGCTTGGGAAAATATAGAGCTAATCAAAATACAGGAAACCGAGAGGCAGAGCTACAAACAAATATACAAGAATAAGAAGGGGAGCTGAAAGAGTCTGAAAATAATATAGCGTCAAGGGCCAAAACTGAACTAAGTTACTCCACATCCACATAAGAGGACGACAGTGAAGGGTCAGTTGGTCAAGCTGAGGGAGGAGGAAGGGGCGCTGGTGGTGAATGACATAAAAGTAAGTGAGGTGCTTAGCAGAAGATTCAAAGGAGTCTTGACAGAGGAAAGTGGAGAGCTACTGGAAGGCACTGTAGTCAGAACAGCCCAACAGGTCCTGGAGAGCATCAGAAGAAATGATGAGACTATTACATGAGCTACATGTAACACAAATAATGACCACCAGATAACAGGCACAATGTCAAAAGTTCTGGAGAAGATAGTAAAGAAAAAAATATTGGGATTTGTTGATGGAAAATCCGGTCTTGCGAATTTGCTGAAATTCTACGACAGAATGATGAAGAAAAAGCAAAGACAGGATTAGGTTGACTACATTTTATTGGACTGCAAAAACATTTGATTGTCCTTCAACAGAGTTAGCCCAGTAATTAGAAGAACAAGCAGGGTTAAAAGACAGTGTGTTCCAGTCCATTTGGGAGTACCTAAATGAAGAAGGCAGAGAGTAACAGTAAGGATGAGACATCAGAATGGGAGAAAACATGGGGGAACATGACACAGAATCCTAAAAGGAATTAATAGGGCAGATAGGAGCATACTGTTTGAATTGAGCAGGTCTGGATCAGGACACAGGTGGAAATCGAAGACGGAGATAAGCCATATGGAAATATTTCTTGAGTCTTAGTGTGGCTGAGAAGTGAGACTTGGAGACGAAAGTGAAGGCAAACTCAGTACACAGCTTCCGAGTAAATCTGATCAGGTTTGTGAGACCAGAAATCAGTGATGCCAACGACAGTGATCTAAGAGCTAAGGACAGTAACTCAGTTTCGACACTGCAGACACAAATCGGCGAGTACAAATTGATGAGAACAGCCTTGACCACTATCACCAGTATTATGATAGTTGGGTGATTATAATCGTAGGTTGAATTCCCTTGCAGAAGTGAAATCTTCTCTTCCTTGTCTCCCAGAAAACATGCGGACATACATACATGATAATGACATGCAAAATACTGCGAGGGATTGATAAGGTGGACAGAGACAGGATGTTCCAGAGATGGGACACAGAAACAAGGGGTCACGATTGGAAGCTGAAGACTCAGACGAGTCACAGGGATGTTAGGAAGTATTTCTTCAGTCATCGAGTTGTCAGGAAGTGGAATAGTCTAGCAAGTGATGTAGTGGAGGCAGGAGGCATAACAAGGTATGACAAAGCTCAGGGAGCAGAGAGAAGCTAGTAGCGATCAGTGAAGAGGCGGGGCCAGGAGCTGAGTCTCGACCCCTGCAACCACAATTAGGTGAGTACACACACACACACACACACACACACACACACACACACACACACACACACACACACACACACACACACACACACACACACACACACAAAACAGGCCAAGTGCCTAATCGACAAGTGCCTATGACAAAGTGGTAACTAACACACACACACACACACACACACACACACATGCACACACATGCGCACACATATACAACAGGCCTAGTGTCTAATCAACATGTGCCTAGGACAAAATGGTAACTAACTAACTGGCGTAGGTGTAGGTGGTGGACGTGGAGGAATCACCTCAGGACAAAACAGTCGTCTCCACACTAACAGCTCACACCCCACAGCTTCACAAGGAAGTTCTCACCAGAGGACTGCCTCATCCTCAAGGATGAAGTAGGTGGTGCTGGGAGGACTGCATCCTCAAGGATGTCCTCAAGGTGCCCTACCCTCTTAGATAACACTGCTGCTGCCACCACCATCAGCACAAACAGCACCACCACATAATACCATGAAAACCACACGCTGTCACAACCATCACACTTCACCACCACTACACTCGACCACCGTCATTTATCACAACCACTACGCACTTCTGCCATCACACTTCAACACACTATCACCACCAACACACTGCTATCATCACCATCATTGGCATGATAATAGACTCAAATTTCATACACATATACAACAAATTTCTAAGAAAATTTCCAAGACTGTAGGCATACTATCGAAGATACGGTACTATGCTCCACAGTCAGCCCTCCTGGCCCTATATCACTCTCTTATTTACCCCTATCTCACCTATGGAATTTGTGCATGGGGCTCAACAACAAGTAACCATCTCAGACCACTAATTACCCAACAAAAGGCTGCAGTTAGAATGATAACAAATTCTCACTATAGGCAGCACACTCCACCAATATTCAATACACTAAACCTACTCACCATACAAAACATCCATACTTATTACTGCACCTATTACATACATAGAACACTTAACTCTGATATTAACCCTCCCCTCAAACATCTCCTTGCCAACCTCAACAGAACACATGACCATAACACAAGGCACAGATCACTCTTTGATGTTCCTCGTGTCCATCTCACACTATGCAAAAACTCAATGCACATAAAAGGCCCTAAAATCTGGAACTCATTACCTGTAAATATAAAAGAAACACTACCTGTTTATAAATTCAAGTCTCTTCTCAAAGATCACTTACTCACCCAAAACCAAATAAATACTGAATAACTGAACCTTATAAATTGTATATCTTAAATGTTTCTCACAATTATATCACATAAATGTTAAACCTAAAACCCAATCTAACTTTATTATTTTTTAAATACACTACCTAACAGAATACTCCATTCTACTGAATGTACAACAATGCATACAACCATATGACCTGTCTTTGTAATACTCACTTGTGCTTTATAGTAATCTGTTTACATTAAAGTTTTATCACTGATGTCATCATTGCTTAGTTCATCTTAAGTTAATTTTAAGCCAGCCCGTAATGCTATGCATAGTATAAGTGGCTTTGGCATGCTGCTCTTATCTGTATTTTTTGTACCTCTGTATGTGTGCTCAAATTTTTAAATAAATAAATAAATAAATAAATAAATAAATGTTTTCAAGGTTCTTGTTATCCAGCCAATCATTTTCCTGGTGGTTGTGTCAGTAACATTGTTTCTTGAACATTAGGTCCTCTTATATCGTCATTTCTAAATCCCTGGCATTCGTCTTCCATTCTTGATTAATCTGTTTTGTTTTTATATAGAGGGATGAACGCCCAGGCGACCCGGTGCCAGATAAAGCCGCCTGGTGGATCAAGGCTTGATCAACCAGGCTGTTACTACTGGCCGCACGCAGTCCGACGTACGGACCACATAGCGAAGTAACTGAAATTTGTCGTCTGTGGACCAAACATTTTATGTGCCCTACTGGAAAACTTGTCACATCGACATAGAAGTTAAGAGAAGTGCCTGTTGTAGTGATGACGGTGGTACAGTAGGGGAAGAAATGGTTGTAGTGTTAGTGGTGAAGTAATGGTGGCGGTAGCGGCGTGGGAGGAGGATAGTGGTAGTAAGGAGAGCAGTAGGCTACCCATTATTGAATGAGGCGTTGGGGGCCGCCCTGCCACATTATTGGGTTTGCTGGCCCACCGACGCGATAAGTGATATTACCCAATATTACAACCTTGGTGCATCACGGGAGAGACTTGCTCTGACGCTCTGCTACCATCATCACCACCGCTACCACCACTACAATACAGTAACCACCACTAAAACACATCCACCACCAATCCGCCATCACCGCCGCCACCACCACCGCCGCCATCACCGCCGCCACCACCACCGCCGCCATCACCGCCGCCACCACCACCGCCGCCATCACCGCCGCCACCACCACCGCCGCCACCACCACCGCCGCCATCACCGCCGCCATCACCGCCGCCATCACCGCCGCCATCACCGCCGCCGCCGCCGCCACCCCCGCCGCCGCCACCCCCACCACCACCACCACCGCCACCACCACCCCCACCACCGCCGCCACCACCGCCACCACCGCCGCCACCACCGCCGCCACCACAATACACCCACCGCCACACCAAAGCCACAACAGCACAGCCACTAACACCACAACAACACGGCTACTAACACTATAACAACACAGCTACTAACACTACAACAACACAGCTACTAACACTACAACAACACAGCTACTAACACTACAACACAGCTACTAACACTACAACAACACAGCTACTAACACCACAACAACACATCTACTAACGCTACAACAACACAGTTACTAACACTACAACAACACAGCTACTAACACCACAACAGCACATCTACTAACACTACAACAACACAGTTACTAACACTACAACAACACAGCTACTAACACTACAACACAGCTACTAACACCACAACAACACATCTACTAACACTACAACAACACAGTTACTAACACTACAACAACACAGCTACTAACGCTACAACAACACAGCTACTAACACTACAACAACACAGCTACTAACACTTCAACAACACAGTTACTAACACTACAACAACACAGCTACTAACACTACAACAACACAGTTACTAACACTACAACAACACAGCTACTAACACTACAACAACACAGCTACTAACACTACAACAACACAGCTACTAACACTACAACAACACAGCTACTAACACTACAACAACACAGCTACTAACACTTCAACAACACAGCTACTAACACTACAACAACACAACTACTAACACTACAACAACACAACTACTAACACTACAACAACACAACTACTAACACTACAACAACACAGCTACTAACACTACAACAACACAGCTACTAACACTACAACAACACAGCTACTAACACTACAACAACACAGCTACTAACACTACAACACAGCTACTAACACTACAACAACACAGTTACTAACACTACAACAACACAGCTACTAACACTACAACAACACAGCTACTAACACTTCAACAACACAGCTACTAACACTTCAACAACACAGTTACTAACACTACAACAACACAGCTACTAACACTACAACAACACAGCTACTAACACTACAACAACACAGCTACTAACACTACAACAACACAGCTACTAACACTTCAACAACACAGTTACTAACACTACAACAACACAGCTACTAACACTACAACAACACAGCTACTAACACTACAACAACACAGCTACTAACACTACAACACAGCCACTAACACTACAACACAGCCACTAACACTACAACACAGCCATCACCACTTCACAAAAACAAAGATAGGCTTATGTTATGGATGATGTAAAATGTTACAAGAGTGGTTAGGGAGGTGGCTACTTGAATTCGGTCCTGGTAGATGCATACTGAGAATAGGAGAGAGAGTGTACAGACCACATGAAATATATCCTTTGATGCTGCAGGTATCATACGAGGAAAAAAACTCTTGTTTTTCTAAGATCATGCTAAACATGTCACCTGAATTACATTTCACTGTCATATTGCATCCATAACGTCTGCCAAACTAGCAAACCTAAGGAATGCTTTCAGGAGTCTTAAAAAAAAAAAAAACATTCATTTAGTACAATATGCATTACTTGCGCTCATCCCATCTTGGATTATACAGTGCTAGCATGTAGGTTGCACCCGATAAACCCCTCACGGAAGGTTCCTTGAAGTTGGTGAGGGGGTCATGATTTAGGGAATTGGATCTGGGCTCCAGTTCCCCGAATTAAGCCTGAATGCCTTCCACATCCCCCCTGGCGCTGTATAATCCTACGGGTTTAGCGCTTCCCCTTGATTATAATAATAATAATAATAATGCACCCGATAAAAATTATTATTATTATTATTATTATTATTATTATCATTATCATTATCATTAATATAAATGAATATGCCATCCTTGCACATCCCTGAAAAAGAAAGATAAGGTATAATTAACAAGAGTGAGCAAACTATTTGCTGGACTTTTCCCAAGGATAAAATTCATTAAGCTTAACTAGGGAGTCACTTTTGTCTTGCTTTGTACAGCTGGGAGAAAAACTAAATGACGAATCTGAAATCTTGAGTGAGCAACCAGCCTAACCACACTGTATACAAGGACAAGAAATTAGTGATGCAAGTACATTAAAGAAGTTAGAGAGTGAACTTTGTAGAATTCCAGGGAACAGTAATATAGACATACTACAGTTAATACAGAACATAGACGGGCAAGTATGAGTGCATACAAATTGCATAGGCTCAAATGTAGACCTGGAATAGGGAACTGGTGGCCTGGGCTCAATAGTGATATAATGTGCAGGGTTCTGGGAAAAACTCTTATTTGTTCTTATTTGTGGTTAAAAAAAAAAAGAAGTATCTGTACTTTTTCTGTCTCTTAAAAAAATCTCGTTTTATGAGATGATTTACGTATGTTTTGTATCTTGTGCTCGTTTTCAGTTCATTTTTTCCACATTTAAAATGTTAAAATTTGACGTCATTAATAGTCTTTCATGTATCATATGTCACTTGGCACATGTGTTTGCTCCTAATAACATGGCTGATGTGCAGTACATTATGTACTGTATCATGTGATTGTTATACATTATTCGAAGGAAATGTGCTTTGTCATTTAACAGTATGATATTGTACACTGTTGTTTGTTGCATAATGGATAGCTTTTGTATTTTTTATTTGTGGCCATAAATGAATGGGAAGGTTTCTAGTATGGCCAGTGTTTCATGTAGACAAATACAGTGGTACCCTGAGTTTCAGACATACGTAATTCGTTCCAGAAGGCTGTTCAGGTGCTGTTACTGAACGAATTTGTTCCCATAAGGAATAATGTAAATTAGATTAGTTAGTTTCAGACCCCCAAAAATACACTTACAAAAGCACTTACAATAATAAACATAAATAATTGTTCTAGTTGGGAGCTGTACAAAACTTGGAGTACCACTGTGCTGTAATGTTTGTTTTCTGTTAATGTGTTGACAATTCCCATGTAACATAGTTGTACGTTTCCCATCTTAGTTAATGCATCGTGATATTTATCTTTGCAGTATGGCTCGGACGACTTCAATCAAGACTCTCCGCGATATACGTCACCCAAACCTGGTGGGCTCTATGGTGAATCTTACTTTATGGGTAAGTCATTGATCCTTAGCTTGTTATGAAGACAGACTATATAGGTTGGGCCTTTGAAAGAAGGTAACACATGTAAATGTAAGATTGATGCAAATCAAATACAGCCTCTCCTCACTTAGCGACATACTCGTTTACTGACACCGTGGACTTACGACGGGCTCTCTGACCAGTATTTATACCTAAATATGTGTAATGTATATTAGAGCTGATTTCCTCTATTCTGTTTTTCAGTATACAGTACACTACTGTATAAACATTGAAAAATATACCAGAAATGTTATAAATGGTGCAGAGGTGACACTAAAAACAATATCAGAGATGGTTGACACAAACCCACTAACATTATAGTATGCTCCTCACTTAGCAATGAATTTGTTTAACAACGTGGTCTTAGGAATGGAACTCCATCATTAAGTGAAGAGAGGCTGTACGTATATAAAAAAATGTTAACTGCTATCTTATGTTCAGTGTTTAGGTTATTCTTGTCATCTCACTTCACAGCTGTAATAATGATAAAATCTCATTAGAAAAGTGTCACAATTTTTTTCCAGATCGATCTATCTATCTGTTTGTCTGTCTGTGTCTGTCTGTCTGTCTATCTATCTATCTATCTATCTATCTATCTATCTATATATGCAAAACAACCACTCTGAAAGAATAGAGAAATACCAAGCGCTTTTGTGACTACTCACATTATCAAGGAATTGATAATGTGAGTAGTCACGAAAGCGCTTGGAATTTCTCTATTCTTTCAGAGTGGCTGTTTTGCATATTCTGAAATCACCTGTTTACTGTGATCTTATTGCATGCATGCATACATATATATATATATATATATATATATATATATATATATATATATATATATATATATATATATATAT
Source organism: Cherax quadricarinatus (assembly GCF_038502225.1). Lineage (NCBI taxonomy): Eukaryota > Metazoa > Arthropoda > Malacostraca > Decapoda > Parastacidae > Cherax > Cherax quadricarinatus. The sequence goes on along the minus strand of NC_091330.1, from coordinate 2,705,903 downwards.
ATATATATATATATATATATATATATATATATCCTAGGTAGTAGGTTGGTAAACAGCAACCGCCCAGGAAGGTACTACCGTCCTGCCAAGTGAGTGTACAACGAAAGCCTGTAATTGTTTTACATGATGGTAGGATTGCTGGTGTCTTTTGTCTGTCTCATAAACATGCAAGATTTCAGGTATGTCTTGCTACTACTACTTGCACTTACGTCACACTACACATACATGTACAAGCATATATATATATATATATACACACACCCCTCTGGGGTTTCTTCTATTTTCTTTATAGTTCTTGTTCTTGTTTATTTCCTCTTACCTCCATGGGGAAGTGGAAAAGAATTCTTCCACCGTAAGCCATGCGTGTTGTAAGAGATGACTAAAATGCCGGGAGCAAGGGGCTAGTAACCCCTTCTCTTGTATATATTACTAAATGTAAAAGGAGAAACTTTCATTTTTCCTTTTGGGCCACCCCGCCTCAGTGGGATACGGCTGGTGTGTTAAGATATATACAGTGCTCCCTCAATCATCCTGCCTGAAAGTCGTCCATTTCGGAAATAGTCCTGTTTTTTCGTCTAAATATTGGCTCGCAAATGGTCCGGTAACTCGCTAATAGTCCTTCGTCCCGGACGCGTACTCACGCTCTAAGCCGCCTTGGCCTTTCCTTCCCAGCCAGTGTGCCATTGTTTACCAGTGAGCGACGGTCCCCTCACGTGCTCCAGCGAAATATTTCATAATATTCCATTTATTTTAGTGCTTGCAAGTTATTTACGTGCTAAATAAGCTACCATGGCTCCAAAGAAAGCTCCTAGTGCCAAGCCTTTGGTAAAGAAGGTGAGAAATACGATTGAATTTAAGAAAAACATCATTGAACAATATGATAGTGGCGTACGTGTGGGCGAACTGGCGAGGATGTATAACAAATCCCGTACAACCATATCTTCCATCATAGCCAAGAAAAAGGAAATCAAGGATGCTGTTGTTGCAAAGGGGGTAAATATGCTGACAAAAATGAGATCACCAGTACTCGAAGATGTTGCGAAGTTATTATTGGTGTGGATAAATGAGAAACAATTAGCAGGAGATAGTCTTATGACGTTGCTTATTTGTGAAAAGGCTAGGCAGTTGCATGACGATTTGGTAAAGAAATTACCTGCAACTAGTGGTGATGTGAGTGAATTTAAGGCCAGCAAAGGCTGGTTTGAGAGATTTAAGAAGCGTACTGGCATACACAGTGTGGTAAGGCATGGTGAGGCTGCCAGTTCGGACCACAAGGCGGCTGAAAAATATGTGCATGAATTCAAGGAGTACATAAACAGTGAAGGACTGAAACCTGAACAAGTGTTCAATTGTGATGAAACAGGCCTCTTTTGGAAGAAAATGCCAAAGAGGACCTACATTACTCTGGAAGAAAATGCGCTGCCAGGTCACAAGCCTATGAAAGACAGGCTGACGCTAATGTTCTGTGCTAATGCTAGTGGGGATTTCCAAGTGAAGCCGTTACTAGTGTACCATTCTGAAAATCTCAGAGTGTTCAAGAAAAACAATGTTATGAAGAGTAAATTGTGTGTGTTTTGGAGATCTAATAGTAAGGTATGGGTCACAAGGGACATTTTCGTCGAGTGGTTCAATGAAGTGTTTGGCCCTAGTGTGAAGAATTACCTCTTGGAAAAGAAATTGGATCTCAAGTGCCTCCTAGTAATGGACAATGCACCTGCTCATCCTTCAATCTTGGATGACCTAATTCTGGAGTTTGGGTTCATCACAGTAAAGTTCTTGCCCCCAAATACCACTCCTCTCCTCCAGCCCATGGACCAGCAAGTCATTTCAAACTTTAAAAAAAACTACTCCAAAGCAGTGTTTGAAAGGTGCTTGAATGTGACCTCAGACACTCACTTGACCCTACGAGATTTTTGGAAAGAACACTTCAGTATTCTCCATTGCGTATGCCTTATAGGTAAGGCTTGGGAGGGAGGTTTCGAGGTTCTGACCTGAGGGTTGGTGAGGATGGGAAGGAAGGAAGGGGGGAGGAGGGCTGGAAAAATGGAAGAGGTTGGGAGGGTGGAGTAGGAGGTGGGGTAGCAGAGATGAGTGGCCTGTCCACTCTGGAGCTTGATGTGCAGAGGTACTGCAGGAGGTTGTACTGGAGCGAGATGTGCTGGTGGCAGCAGTGTCAGTAGAGTAGGGTCGGTACTCAGGTGCCTGGCAGGAGATGGCTGGTGGTGCCCAGGAAAACAGGGTCGTTTTGGAGCCACACCCCAGCTTTAGCTAAATAGCAAAGTGCTGGGGAACTTTGGTTGCTGGTTGGTGATGATTAGACTGCAGCTGTCGGAGCCATTTCTGACTGTGTTGAATTTTGCTCTTGAGAGGTGTAGTACCTTCATTTTGGAGTTGATGTGAATTTTATCGTTGAGGATGTCGAGTATGGATTGTAGGGTTGAAGGTGGAATTCCGTGTACGGTGTACTTTGCAGTGTTGTCTTGGAGTCGTAGGCCGAGTTCTGGGAAGGGCATAGCTCTGCTGTATGGTTTCATGATGTAGAACGTGGCATAGTCGTGTTTGAGGGTCTGAGCTGTTGCTGGTGGGGGTTGAGCTGAGTGAGTCGGGGTTTCTGATAGGTCAGTAGTATCAGGGGTGGCAGGTGGTGGTGGGTTCACATTGGTGGGTTCTTCTGAGGTCTCGGAGGTCTCTGGTTGGGCCAGCTCAGTGTCTGGTAGAGGTTGAGGTAGCGGTGGAGCAGCGACAATGTTAGTGACATTTGCAGTGGATTTGAGAATCTCAGTGGAAGGTGGTGATGCGGGGAATGTGAAACCCGGCATGTTGTTGAGCTTGAAGAGTTCGTTGATTGTGGTATTGAAGGAGCCGGGCTCAGCTGAATTCTGTACATGGGCATACATGATACAGTAAAGGATTTTAGTGGAGTCACCAGCAGGGGCTGGCAGGGGAGTGGTGGAGGCTGCTTGTGTGGTTTGAAGCTTGGTGATAGTGGCATATGAGGTTGATTGTGGGTTGGGCTTATTTTGTTGATGGTATTGTTTCTTGGCTATGTCTCTTCTGGTAGGGCATCTGGCTGCGAGAGTGTGGTGGTCATTCTTGCAGTTCAGGCATTTAGGTGGTGCAGCAGTGGTGCAGTTTTTGAAGTCGTGACCCTCGAAGCCACAGGTGGGACAGAATTTTTTGTCCTTGGCAGTGCAGTCTTTGATGGTATGTAGGTAAGAGTAGCAGTTGTAGCAGTGTGGGATTTGCAGGAATTTTTCTTCTTCGATGAAGGTTGGGTTGATGTGGAAATAGTGAATAGCCAGGCCCTCAGCTAGAGCTCTGGTTGCCATGTTGATGTCGCTGAAGGTCACCTTCAGCATGGACGAAGCATTGGGTATCTTGGTAATGTAGTCCACCTTAGCCCAGGGGTTCTGTGCCTCAATGGATGATTTGATTTCTTCAGTGGCCTGTGCAGTGATGAGGTTGTAGAGTCGCTTGAGGAATACAGTTCTCCTGGCCCTCCGAGCTGGGGAAGTCGAGACAAGGAATCCCTGGTCTCGTAGAGTGGTGGTAGCAGTAGTGGTGAGTAGTTTCTCGGCCTCTGTGTCACCAGTGCAGACGACAACAAAGGCCTCTTTGAGCGATAAAATCGTATTACATTTGACCTGCAGTCTGCCACTGACGACAGCTGCAAGTGCTAGTTTGGACAAGTCGTTGACTGTCCCACTGACAGGTTTGATCTTTACCCTGTTAGAGTAATGCATCATGAGTAAGCAGTGTTCCCCTGTGGGAGGGAGTGACTACCAGGACTTCGAACTCTGCTTGGAGAAAATTGTGGCCAGATTGTGTCCACAAGAGGGATTTTGAAGGGTTTGAGGCAGCCCCTGATGAGCCTATGTCAGTTGTAAACTCTATTGTTGCACTGGGGAGTTCCATGGGATTGGATGTGAGTTTGGAGGATGTGGAAGAGTTGGTGGAGGACCACAACGAAGAGCTAACCACTGAGGAGCTGCAAGAGCTTCAGCAGGAAGAGCAACAGATTGCAGCTCAGAATCTTGCTGCAGAGGAGGAGGAAGAGACATGGAGGAAGGTGCCTTCTTCAGAAATTAAGGAGATTTTTGAAATGTGGGGTAGGATGGAAAGATTTATGGAGAAACATCACCCAGAGAAGCATGTTGCAAGCCATATCGGCAACTTGTACAGTGACAGAGTCTTGGCTCATTTTAGGGAAGTTTTAAAGAGATGCCAGAAACAGAGCTCTCTGGACAGTTTTTTTGTGAGACAGGACTCCAGTGACTCTCCAGGTGGTCCTAGTGGCATTAAGAAACAGAGAAGAGAAGTAACCCCAGAAAAGCAATTGGTACCTGAGGTGTTGATAGAAGGGGATTCCCCTTCCAAACAGTAAATCATCCAATCTTTCTCCTTCTCCAGTCTTCCATACACAAAGAAGAATCGCCAATAAAGGTAAGTGTTATTCCGTTAATGTTTAATTCATCATGTGCCACTATTGTTTATGTACTACATCTATATATCATGTAAAAATTTTTTTGTTTTAATACTTCTGGGTGTCAGGAACAGATTAATTGAATTTACATTATTTCTTATGGGGAAAATTTTCCCCATAAGAAATAATGTGTGTATGTATATATATATGTATATATTTATTTATTTTTATTATCACACCGGCCGATTCCCACCAAGGCAGGGTGGCCCGAAAAAGAAAAACTTTCACCATCATTCACTCCATCACTGTCTTGCCAGAAGGGTGCTTTACACTACAGTTTTTAAACTGCAACATATATATATATATATATATATATATATATATATATATATATATATATATATATATATATATATATATATATATAATACACACACACCTGCTCTTGCGAATTCTTTGAGATATATATATATATATAGCAATGGGCTAGTAACCCCTTCTCCTGTAGACATTTACTAAAAAAGAGAAGAAGAAAAACTTTATAAAACTGGGATGCTTAAATGTGCGTGGATGTAGTGCGGATGACAAGAAACAGATGATTGCTGATGTTATGAATGAAAAGAAGTTGGATGTCCTGGCCCTAAGCGAAACAAAGCTGAAGGGGGTAGGGGAGTTTCAGTGGGGGGAAATAAATGGGATTAAATCTGGAGTATCTGAGAGAGTTAGAGCAAAGGAAGGGGTAGCAGTAATGTTAAATGATCAGTTATGGAAGGAGAAAAGAGAATATGAATGTGTAAATTCAAGAATTATGTGGATTAAAGTAAAGGTTGCATGCGAGAAGTGGGTCATAATAAGCGTGTATGCACCTGGAGAAGAAAGGAATGCAGAGGAGAGAGAGAGATTTTGGGAGATGTTAAGTGAATGTATAGGAGCCTTTGAACCAAGTGAGAGAGTAATTGTGGTAGGAGACCTGAATGCTAAAGTAGGAGAAACTTTTAGAGAGGGTGTGGTAGGTAAGTTTGGGGTGCCAGGTGTAAATGATAATGGGAGCCCTTTGATTGAACTTTGTATAGAAAGGGGTTTAGTTATAGGTAATACATATTTTAAGAAAAAGAGGATAAATAAGTATACAAGATATGATGTAGGGCGAAATGACAGTAGTTTGTTGGATTATGTATTGGTAGATAAAAGACTGTTGAGTAGACTTCAGGATGTACATGTTTATAGAGGGGCCACAGATATATCAGATCACTTTCTAGTTGTAGCTACACTGAGAGTAAAAGGTAGATGGGATACAAGGAGAATAGAAGCATCAGGGAAGAGAGAGGTGAAGGTTTATAAAGTAAAAGAGGAGGCAGTTAGGGTAAGATATAAACAGCTATTGGAGGATAGATGGGCTAATGAGAGCATGGGCAATGGGGTCGAAGAGGTATGGGGTAGGTTTGAAAATGTAGTGTTAGAGTGTTCAGCAGAAGTTTGTGGTTACAGGAAAGTGGGTGCGGGAGGGAAGAGGAGCGATTGGTGGAATGATGATGTAAAGAGAGTAGTAAGGGAGAAAAAGTTAGCATATGAGAAGTTTTTACAAAGTAGAAGTGATGCAAGGAGGGAAGAGTATATGGAGAAAAAGAGAGAGGTTAAGAGAGTGGTGAAGCAATGTAAAAAGAGAGCAAATGAGAGAGTGGGTGAGATGTTATCAACAAATTTTGTTGAAAATAAGAAAAAGTTTTGGAGTGAGATTAACAAGTTAAGAAAGCCTAGAGAACAAATGGATTTGTCAGTTAAAAATAGGAGAGGAGAGTTATTAAATGGAGAGTTAGAGGTATTGGGAAGATGGAGGGAATATTTTGAGGAATTGTTAAATGTTGATGAAGATAGGGAAGCTGTGATTTCGTGTATAGGACAAGGAGGAATAACATCTTGTAGGAGTGAGGAAGAGCCAGTTGTGAGTGTGGGGGAAGTTCGTGAGGCAGTAGGTAAAATGAAAGGGGGTAAGGCAGCCGGGATTGATGGGATAAAGATAGAAATGTTAAAAGCAGGTGGGGATATAGTTTTGGAGTGGTTGGTGCAGTTATTTAATAAATGTATGGAAGAGGGTAAGGTACCTAGGGATTGGCAGAGAGCATGCATAGTTCCTTTGTATAAAGGCAAAGGGGATAAAAGAGAGTGCAAAAATTATAGGGGGATAAGTCTGCTGAGTATACCTGGTAAAGTGTATGGTAGAGTTATTATTGAAAGAATTAAGAGTAAGACGGAGAATAGGATAGCAGATGAACAAGGAGGCTTTAGGAAAGGTAGGGGGTGTGTGGACCAGGTGTTTACAGTGAAACATATAAGTGAACAGTATTTAGATAAGGCTAAAGAGGTCTTTGTGGCGTTTATGGGTTTGGAAAAGGCGTATGACAGGGTGGATAGGGGGGCAATGTGGCAGATGTTGCAAGTGTATGGTGTAGGAGGTAGGTTACTGAAAGCAGTGAAGGGTTTTTACGAGGATAGTGAGGCTCAAGTTAGAGTATGTAGGAAAGAGGGAAATTATTTCTCAGTAAAAGTAGGCCTTAGACAAGGATGTGTGATGTCACCGTGGTTGTTTAATATATTTATAGATGGGGTTGTAAGAGAAGTAAATGCGAGGGTCTTGGCAAGAGGCGTGGAGTTAAAAGATAAAGAATCACACACAAAGTGGGAGTTGTCACAGCTGCTCTTTGCTGATGACACTGTGCTCTTGGGAGATTCTGAAGAGAAGTTGCAGAGATTGGTGGATGAATTTGGTAGGGTGTGCAAAAGAAGAAAATTAAAGGTGAATACAGGAAAGAGTAAGGTTATGAGGATAACAAAAAGATTAGGTGATGAAAGATTGAATATCAGATTGGAGGGAGAGAGTATGGAGGAGGTGAATGTATTCAGATATTTGGGAGTGGACGTGTCAGCGGATGGGTCTATGAAAGATGAGGTGAATCATAGAATTGATAAGGGGAAAAGAGTGAGTGGTGCACTTAGGAGTCTGTGGAGACAAAGAACTTTGTCCTTGGAGGCAAAGAGGGGAATGTATGAGAGTATAGTTTTACCAACGCTCTTATATGGGTGTGAAGCATGGGTGATGAATGTTGCAGCGAGGAGAAGGCTGGAGGCAGCGGAGATGTCATGTCTGAGAGCAATGTGTGGTGTGAATATAATGCAGAGAATTCATAGTTTGGAAGTTAGGAGGAGGTGCGGGATTACCAAAACTGTTGTCCAGAGGGCTGAGGAAGGGTTGTTGAAGTGGTTCGGACATGTAGAGAGAATGGAGCGAAACAGAATGACGTCAAGAGTGTATCAGTCTGTAGTGGAAGGAAGGCGGGGTAGGGGTCGGCCTAGGAAAGGTTGGAGAGAGGGGGTAAAGGAGGTTTTGTGTGCGAGGGGCTTGGACTTCCAGCAGGCATGCGTGAGCGTGTTTGATAGGAGTGAATGGAGACAAATGGTTTTTAATACTTGACGTGCTGTTGGAGTGTGAGCAAAGTAACATTTATAAAGGGGTTCAGGGAAACCGGCAGGCCGGACTTGAGTCCTGGAGATGGGAAGTACAGTGCCTGCACTCTGAAGGAGGGGTGTTAATGTTGCAGTTTAAAAACTGTAGTGTAAAGCACCCTTCTGGCAAGACAGTGATGGAGTGAATGATGGTGAAAGTTTTTCTTTTTCGGGCCACCCTGCCTTGGTGGGAATCGGCCAGTGTGATAAAAAAAAAAAAAATAATATATATATATATATATACATTCATACATACATATACACACACACCTACCATCCGACTTAGGACCGAGTTCGGTTCCGAGAAACCGGTCGTAAATTAGAGTAGGGAAATTAGATCTAACAAAAATGATCCCAAATGGATGAACAGTAGATTAAAACATCTCATTGGTCAAAAGAGAGGCATATATAGGCGTATCAAAAGAGGGGATGGGCAGTTAAGAAATCAATATACGTATTCAATTAAAGAGAGAAATAAAAAAAGGAATAAGAAAAGCAAAAAGGGATTATGAGGCTAAGGTCGCAAGGGATTCAAAGACTAACCCAAAAGGGTTCTTTCAGGTATACAGAAGTAAGATTAGGGACAAGATTGGCCCACTTAAGAGTAACTCTGGTCAGATCACTGACAGTGATAAGGATATGTGTGAAATTCTAAATACCTACTTCCTCTCAGTTTTCACCGAGGAAAATACTAGCGATATTCCTGAAATAATAGATTATGTAGAACAGGATGATGATAAACTATGTACGATAGCAGTAACTAGTGACATGGTCCTCAGACAAATAGAGAAACTAAAACCTAACAAATCCCCAGGTCCTGATGAACTGTTTGCAAGGGTGTTAAAGGAATGTAAAGAGGAACTTAGCATACCTTTGGCTAATCTTTTTAACATATCACTACAAACTGGCATAGTGCCTGATAAGTGGAAAATGGCAAATGTAATACCTATTTACAAGGCAGGTGACAGGTCCTTGGCTTCGAACTATAGACCAATAAGCCTTACCTCCATAGTGGGAAAATTTATGGAATCAATAATTGCCAAAGCAATTCGTAGCCATCTTGACAGGCACAGATTGATTTATGATTCTCAACACGGTTTTACAAAAGGGCGTTCCTGTCTTACGAATTTACGAATTTTTTTCACTAAGGTGTTTGAGGAGGTAGATCATGGTAATGAATATGATATTGTGTATATGGACTTCAGTAAGGCTTTCGATAGAGTTCCACACCAGAGGCTATTGAGGAAACTTAGGGCACACGGAATAGGAGGAAACATTTTTTCCTGGGTAGAGGCATGGCTGACAAATAGACAGCAGAGAATTTGCATAAATGGGGAGAAATCAGAATGGGGGCACGTCACAAGCGGTGTTCCTCAGGGGCCAGTGTTGGGCTTGTTGTTGTTCAAAATTTACATAAACGACATAGATGACATAGTGACATAGTGACATAAGCAAATTTGCTGATGACACCAAAATAGGCCGTCCAATTCATTCTAATGAGGACATTAGAGCACTCCAGGATGATTTGAATAGACTGACGCAATGGTCGGAGAAGTAGCAGATGCAGTTTAATACAGTGGACCCCCGCATAACGATATTAATCCGTGCATGAGAGCTCATTGTTATGCGAAATTATCGTTATGCGGATGAATTTTCCTCATAAGAAATAATGGAAATCAAATTAATCCGTGCAAGACACCCCAAAGTGTGAAAAAAAAATATTTTTACCACATGAAATATTAATTTTAATACACACAAACTGAAAAAGGCATGCACAATTACATGACACTTACCTTTATTGAAGATCTGGTGATGATTGATGGGATGGGAGGAGGAGAGAGTCTTAATGTTTAGAAGGGGAATCCCCTTCCATTAAGACTTGAGGTGTCAAGTCCTTTTCTGGGGTTACTTCCCTTCTTCTTTTAATGCCACTAGGACCAGCTTCAGAGTCACTGGACTTCTGTCGCACAACATATCTGTCCATAGTGGCCTGTACCTCTCGTTCCTTTATGACTTCCCTAAAGTGTTTCACAACATTGTCAGTGTAATCGTCACCAGCACGGCTTGCAATAGCTGTGTGAGGGTGATTTTCATCCATAAAGGTTTGCACTTTCAGCCACATTGCACAGATTTCCTTAATCTTTGTAGTAGACAACTTCTTCAATTTCTCTCTCCCCTCCTCCGAACCAGTTTCCTCAGGTCTGGCCTCTTGCTGTTGAAGTTGATCTATCAGCTCATCAGTGGTTAGTTCTTCATTGTCCTTATCCACCAACTCTTCCACATCATCCCCACTAACCTCCAACCCCAAGGACTTCCCCAATGCCACAATTGATTCCTCAACTGGCATACTCCTCTCAGGGTTAGCCTTAAATCCTTCAAAATCCCTTTTGTCTACACATTCTGGCCACAGTTTCTTCCAAGCAGAGTTCAAGGTCCTCTTAGTCACTCCCTCCCAAGCCTTACCTATAAGGTTTACACAATTGAGGATATTAAAGTGATCTCTCCAAAACTCTCTTAGAGTCAGTTGAGTTTCTGAGGTCACTACAAAGCACCTTTCAAACAGAGCTTTTGTGTACAGTTTTTTGAAGTTTGCAATAACCTGCTGGTCCATGGGCTGCAGGAGAGGAGTGGTATTAGGAGGCAAAAACTTCACCTTAATGAAGCTCATGTCTCCATAAAGTCGCTCTGCCACGTCTGTAGGATGACCAGGGGCATTGTCTAACACCAGGAGGCACTTAAGGTCTAATTTGTTTTCAGTTAGGTAATCTTTCACATTGGGGGCAAATGCATGGTGTAACCAGTCATAGAAAAAGTCCCTAGTGACCCATGCCTTACTGTTTGCCCTCCACAGCACACACAAATTAGCCTTGAGGATATTCTTTTGTCTGAACGCTCTGGGAGTTTCTGAGTGATACACTAATAAAGGCTTCACTTTGCAATCACCAGTAGCATTGGAACACATCAACAGAGTAAGCCTGTCTTTCATAGGCTTATGTCCTGGGAGTGCCTTTTCCTCCTGAGTAATGTAGGTCCTGCTTGGCATTTTCTTCCAAAACAGGCCTGTTTCATCACAATTAAACACTTGTTCAGGTTTCAGTCCTTCACTTTCTATGTACTCCTTGAATTCCTGCACATATTTTTCAGCTGCTTTGTGGTCCGAACTGGCAGCCTCACCATGCCTTATCACACTATGTATGTCACTACACTTCTTAAATCTCTCAAACCAACCTTTGCTGGCCTTAAATTCACTCACATCATCACTAGTTGCAGGCATTTTTTTAATTAAATCCTGATGCAACTTCCTAGCCTTTTCACTTATGATCACTTGAGAGATGCTATCTCCTGCTATCTGTTTTTCATTTATCCACAAAAATAAGAGTCTCTCAACATCTTCCATCACTTGCGATCTCTGTTTCGAAAACACAGTTGAACCTTTGGCAAGAACAGCTTCCTTGATTGCCTTTTTGTTGCCCACAATAGTAACGATGGTTGACTGGGTTTTATTATACAACCTGGCCAGCTCGGAGACACGCACTCCACTTTCATACTTATCAATGATCTCTTTCTTCATCTCTATAGTAATTCTCACCCTTATTCCTGTAGGGTTGGCACTAAAAGCTTTCTTGGGGCCCATGGTCACTTATTTTGCAGATAAAATCACCAAAAACACTGTAATAATACGAAATATTCCGATTGTATGCTTGGATGTTACCGCGGAGGCTGGCTGGTAAACAATGCCACCAGCGGAACATGTGAGGCTGGCTAAGGCCGCACATTAGACGCGTCTCGGACGAGCAGCGTTGAGCGGGTTTTTTAGCGGTATGCGAGGCAAAATCTTAGCGATAAAACATATCGGTATGCGGATTTAACGTTATGTAAGGCCAACGGTATGCGGGGGTCCACTGTATTGACAAATGCAAAGTTCTAAATGTTGGACAGTTAAATAACCATGCCACATATAAACTAAATAATGTAGATCTTAATACTGCCGATTGCGAAAAGAATTTAGGAGTTCTGGTTAGCAGTAATCTAAAACCAAGACAACAGTGCATTAGTGTTCGCAATAAAGCTAACAGAATTCTTGGCTTCATATCTAGAAGTATAAATAATAGAAGTCCTCAGGTTGTTCTTCAACTCTATATATCCTTGGTTAGGCCTCATTTAGACTATGCTGCTCAGTTCTGGTCACCGTATTACAGAATGGATATAAATGCTCTGGAAAGCGTACAAAGGAAGATGACAAAGATGATCCCATGTATCAGAAATCTTCTCTCTGAAGATAGACTGAGGGCCCTGAATCTGCACTCTCTCAAAAGGCGTAGAATTAGGGGGGATATGATCGAGGTGTATAAATGGAAAACAAGAACAAATAAAGGGGATGTAAATAGTGTCCTGAAAATTTCCAGCCAAGACAGGACTCGCAGCAATGGTTTCAAGTTGGAAAAATTCAGATTCAGGAAGGATATAGGAAAGCACTGGTTTGGTAATAGAGTTGTGGATGAGTGGAACAAGCTCCCGAGCACAGTTATTGAGGCTAAAACGTGTAGTTTTAAAAATAGGTTAGATAAATACATGAGTGGGTGTGGGTGGGTGTGAGTTGGACCTGACTAGCTTTGCTGCTGGGTCTGGTGCCATGCTCCATCCTTGAGTGGGGATGACCAGACTGGGTGGGTCATTGGGATAATCTGGGGGGGTGGGTCATTGGTCTAATCTGGGGGGGGGGGTCATGGACCTGCTCTGCATGGGTCAGTAGGCCTGTTGCAGTGTTCCT